>NC_136273.1:48435946-48688946 GCF_964187855.1 Myxine glutinosa | reverse complement strand
ATGTTTTCTGCGTCTTCCACTTTGTCAACTCGCATCACTTCCCAGACGGGGGACCTAGGCGTAACGCTTGATGTTTTTGATTTACGGTTTAAATTTGATTGGTTACTGAGGTTACTGACGTTACTGGTTACTGACGTAATTAAAGCGTCGTTACTGAGGAACGGGCTTATTTTCGATGAGGATCATGACTGTACCTGAGTTGCTGTGTTGTCATGATTTACACCAATCATAATACAGTACAACCAATTATTTTGCACAAATGTATTTGTTGTGTTTGTGATATTACATTTTTATAGGCAATTTAAGTTGAAGATTTAGGTTGAATGTTTTTTTTTTTCAAGAAAGAACCCTTCAGCACACACATAGGGGAGGGGTAGGTGCAGACTGGAAGTTTGGGACGATTACACCTCACCACCACGAAATTAAAAACACCTCACCACCACGAAATTGAAAACACCTCACAGCCATAAAACACGTAATAAAAACACCTCACCACCACGAAATTAAAAACACCTCACCACCACGAAATTGAAAACACCTCACAGCCATAAAACACGTAATAAAAACACCTCACAGCCATAAAACACGTAATAAAAACACCTCACCACCAGGAAATTCAAAACACCTCACGACCACGTAATAAAAACACCTCACCACCAAGTAATTGAAAACACCTCACAGCCATAAAACACGTAATAAAAACACCTCACCACCAAGTAATTCAAAACTCCTCACCACCAAGTAATTGAAAACACCTCACAGCCATAAAACACGTAATAAAAACACCTCACCACCAGGAAATTCAAAACACCTCACGACCACGTAATAAAAACACCTCACCACCAAGTAATTGAAAACACCTCACAGCCATAAAACACGTAATAAAAACACCTCACCACCACGAAATTCAAAACACCTCACCACCAAGTAATTGAAAACACCTCACCACCAAGTAATTGAAAACACCTCACAGCCATAAAACATGTAATAAAAACACCTCACCACCACGAAATTAAAAACACCTCGCCACCACGAAATTAAAAACACCTCACCACCATGAAATTGAAAACACCTCACAGCCATAAAACACGTAATAAAAACACCTCACCACCACGAACTTAAAAACACCTCACCACCACGAACTTAAAAACACCTCACCACCACGTCATTTAAAAACACCTCACCACCAAGTAATTCAAAACACCTCATCACCAACAAATTAAAAACACCTCACCACCACATAATTAAAAACACCTCACCACCACATAATTAAAAACACCTCACCACGACGTAATTATAAATACCTTACCACCACGTAATTCAAAACACCTCACCACCACGTAATTCAAAACACCTCACCACCATGTGATTTAAAAACACCTCACCACCACGAAATTAAAAACACCTCACCACACGTCATTTAAAAACACCTCACCACCAAATAATTAAAAACACCTCACCACCACATAATTAAAAACACCTCACCACCACGAACTTAAAAACACCTCACCACCACGTCATTTAAAAACACCTCACCACCAAGTAATTCAAAACACCATCACCAACAAATTCAAAACACCTCACCACCACATAATTAAAAACACCTCACCACCACATAATTAAAAACACCTCACCACCACGTAATTATAAATACCTCACCACCACGTAATTCAAAACACCTCACTCACCACCACGTAATTCAAAACACCTCACCACCATGTGATTTAAAAACACCTCACCACCACGAAATTAAAAACACCTCACCACCACGTCATTTAAAAACACCTCACCACCAAGTAATTCAAAACACCTCATCACCACGAAATTAAAAACACCTCACCACCAAGTAATTCAAAACACCTCATCACCAACAAATTCAAAACACCTCACCACCACATAATTAAAAACACCTCACCACCAAATAATTAAAAACACCTCACCACCACATAATTAAAAACACCTCACCACCATGTAATTATAAATACCTCACCACCACGTAATTCAAAACACCTCACCACCACGTAATTCAAAACACCTCACCACCATGTGATTTAAAAACAGCTCACCACCACATCATTCAAAATTCTTCACCACCACGTGATTCCAAACCACCACCACGTGATTAAAAACACTTCACAACCACGGAAACAAAAGTTTGAGGGAGTCGTTAAGTGTCAACACAGACACTGCCCAGATGTGTAGATATATAGATAAATGACTGCACCCGAGTTGCCGTTTTGTCATAATTCAAATAAACCAATCATAATTCAAACAATTATTTTGCACAAATGTATTTGTAATATACGTGATATCACATTTTATAAACAATTGAAGTTGAAAAAAAAAATTTCACGAAAAAATTCCCCCCCAAAAAATTGGAAAATTTATTCAAACAAAATACCCTTAGGACATACAAACGGGAGAGATATGTGCATACCAGAAGTTTGGTACGATTTCACAAATGTTTGAGTGAGTAGTTCAGTGACAAGACAAGACAAGACAACACAACACAGACACTGCACATATATATATATATAGATATATATATACATACATATATGTATATATATGCAGACCTTAACCTAATGTTTAAGAGGTTATATAGGTGACGGTAAGCCTGTAAATTGCTTCACCTGTAATACCTGTTTCCTTGGACAATGTCCTGTTAAGGTTTTGGAGATTTGATTGGGGTATGGCTGCATCACTTTTCCAGTGTCCAATATCTTGGCTCTCAATGCTGCATTTTCACGCATCTGTTTTATTCCTGCGCTGAGACTTAAAATCTTCTCCTCAAGGTCCCTGCAAACACAAGATAATCCTCATGGGGAATCAAAAAGCATGTGAATGAATCGTGACGTCATCTGCCAGTCGTACAAATGTGGCGATTCTTGTGGAATCGCAACTATAGCCAGTTTTGTTCCCAAGCAATAGGAAAATTCCTTCCACCTGTCAGCAAGCACCAGATAACATTGGAAACCGGACAGGTGTTTCTTATTTGGTGGATATAATGGTGACTCATGGTTACCTCGCAATGAAAATACATATTTATTCCCAACCTGCAACCGAATTTTGTCAGACAAACAAACTGGCCCTAACATTAGTATTGACTAGACACATTATTTAAATGCTGAGTCGTAGTTTTAGTGAAGCACAGAATTGCTGCAAAAAGAAGTGAGTGATCCACATCCTTGAAATTGGCAGTTTTCATTCCTTGGGGATTAGGCAATCTTATTCTCCTTTCTTTATAAATTAAGACTTACACTCTGTGCCGAGCAATAACGAGTCTCATCCTCCTTCTCAAGCCATCACGTTTTCTTCTTACGATAAACCAAATTTGCATCCCCCTAGTAGACATCATATTTTCAACTATGAACTGCACTTGTGCTTGAAGCAGTTGCAATCAGTCATTTTTTCGAGATGTCTTTTCAACCAAGAAAGTTTGTTATTACGTTAACAAAAAGACAGACCAATTAAATGTGATGGATTTATTTCTCAGATATTGCAGATGCTGAACCCAGAAGAAAATTAACAAAGACAAATGTTGTCTTTACAAAATGTTCTCATCAGGTTTCAAGTTTGTAACAGAAACGAAAACTCACAACGGGGTATATT
Source organism: Myxine glutinosa (assembly GCF_964187855.1). Taxonomy (NCBI): domain Eukaryota; kingdom Metazoa; phylum Chordata; class Myxini; order Myxiniformes; family Myxinidae; genus Myxine; species Myxine glutinosa. The sequence continues at coordinate 48,685,334 of NC_136273.1, read as the reverse complement.
TTGTGATTAATGCAAATGATTCACAAGAAAATAATTAGAAACCAGCATAATTGCTTCAAAATTATAACTATCATCAATAATGTTACCAGATCCCAAAAATACTCATTATCAGTTATAATTGTGAGGATTATGAGGAAATAAGAAATAAAGAGATATGTTTTATTTGAGGCGATTGATTTAGCCGGGACTTAAAAAACGCTTTTTATGCTACTCGCAGGGGCACCCAGCGTTTCCCGGTCTAATTTTTTCTGTGGGGGTCGAAAACTTCCCTACACTCACTAAGTAATGTGGTCGAGGATCATTTAATATTATCTGTCACATAGCTACAAATATTTAGGCATGAAAGGGTGATTAACCCATGAAGCACGTCGGGCCACGATTGTGGCCCTACAAAGTATGGTCATTATATGGGCGTGTTCTAGCCACTATTGGTATGCAAATGAGTTTCAACTGACATCAACTCAAATAAAGAATCATGACCTTTCTTACACAATGTATAATACCTGAGGTAATGCATGAAAGCTTGCTTCTAATTGGTGGAGAAAATCCGATGACAAAAAAGCATTTCTGACCTACAAACCAGTAAATCCAGCACTTTTTATGGGTTTTTAAAAATCCAACCAAATCCAACTTTGTTTTTTAATTTTTTCAAAATTCCTTTCTGCCTAATAGGTAGGCCTACTCACTGACGAACCTCCAAAAGTTTGACGAAGATCCGTTTGGCCATCTCCGAGAAAAATGGCAGGCACACACACATATGCAGACAAATGGCTCTCTTATGGTAAAGATTAACAAATGCCAAAATACAAAGGTTAAAACACAAAGCATAACTTCAACAGAAATGTTAGTTCAGACTGATCTTCATGGATGATCTTTCTCGTTCCATGGAGAATCCTGTCTATCTCTTTGCTGATGATTCCGCCCTCTGCTGTATCATTTATCATCCTTCAGACGGTTATGCACCAGCCTCTTCCCTCTTCGCAGACTTTGATGGAATCAGGAGCTGGCCCAAAACTTAGAGTTTGTCTTTCAACCCCGACAAATCCCACACACCCATCCTGTTTCTTTGAAAGGACTGTTTGGCAAACCCTTCCATCGACTTCCTAAACAAACCACTTAAAGAGGTTAAGTCATGCAAACGTTTGGGCCTCACAATGAGCCGTGATCTTTCTTGAGCAGACCATATTTCCAAGATGGCCTACAAAGCCAGCCACCGATTGGGTATCCTTCGTTGTGCAAGGTTGTTCCTTGTTAAATCTGAAAACTTTTGAAAACCTAGAAGGCCTTCATTCACAGCTTGATGGAGTATTCTTCTCCCCTTTTGGCTAGCGCCCCTGCCTCACACCTTGCTCTCCTTAAAGCCGTGGAAACTAAGGCCCTCAAAATCATTGGGATCTACCTTGATGAAGCTGAGTGTCGAGGTCTGTTACTTTCACATCGCAGGCAGGTTGGTGGCCTCACTGTATTCTACCACCTCCTTTTTGGTCTTGCACCCTCTGCCCTCTCCTTGCTCTATCGCTTCCAGGTTTAGTACACTTCCGTACATGATGTGCCAGCAACCCTCTCTTGTTAAACTCCCAGAATCCAGGCTCACTTCTCACCTCCACTCATTTGTTCCTCTTTTCTCTTGCCTGTTGAACCAACCTCCCTTGTCTGCTCTGTCCATTTCTTCCCTACAGAACCTCGAGACAGCTGTTCACTACTACCCCCATCCATACTCATTATATCTTCTACTATAAATGGCCCCATTCCCAAGCACTCCCTTTTTCCTGGTTATTGTGATTTGTTAGTTATCGGTTTGTTTGTTCCTTTTCTGTTTTTTTTTCCATTATTCCCTTCCTATTCTGGTTGTTTTTTTTTTTAGCTTGTGTGCAGCTTGTTCATCCCTTGTGTCTTTCTCCCCCTCCCTTGATGTCCCTCTCACCCTCACTTCTTCTCACTGTTTCAATGAAGGGCTCTTGCTCCACATGTCAACTTTACTTTACTTCTTAGGGCCAGTACAGGGTGCCTTTGTGTGTAATTAACCTGTCTGCCTGTGCAGCATTAGATGGGGTTTTGCAATCGTTTCTGTGTCTGTCTGTCTGTCTGTCTACCCAGGGAATAACATATTTACCATTTGAACTTTTGTCATCAAATTTTCGACAAACCTTTATTATGAGAATATGTAGAAAATAATTAATAAATTAACATTGATGAAAACAACAACTAAAAATTTTTTTTTTTAAATACATTTTGAGTCCAAAGCGACTGTGGTCGGGCTTTGCATTTTGAGCTGCTTTCTAGTGTGTATGTTGTTTGAATTGTCCATTGACACAGAACAATATTAGCCTTGACAAACTTCTACTCCACTGTTTAGTGTTTCCCCTTTCCATCTTGTTTCCTTCCATTCTGCTCTAGCTCTTCCATGAGCCGAGATCATGTATACCAAAAACAATCAGGTATCATTTTGATTGTAATGCACTTCGACCACCATTTGAATTTCCAACATTCCTCAAAGAGGGTGTTTATGTAACGGACATATTAATTGTGCTGGAGGTGAAAGTTAATTGTAATGTGGTGAAGATTTTCATATAAATGTACTTTGGTAAAGGTAAAGTTGTTTTGGGCTAGTTAGTGTCCTGTCTGGTCGCAATGACCAGCTAAAACTGCAGTAAGGCTCTGGAAAGGTTTGGATTGACAACACAACAAGATAAGAAATGCATCAAAGACTGCCGTGGCCATGCTCATGATAACGAAATGAAGATTTTAAAAAACACTGACAGTTTGCAAAAGATATTTAGAGCCAACACTTTGCTTCAAGCAGAAGAGAGGGAACATGTAAGAGAAGGAACAGCTTCTGTGCACTGAATTTAATGCAGCCAAAATCATTTTCAAACCGACTCAAACAGTAACGTTGGAATTGTGGGTCTCCTGTATGCGAACCTGGGATGGATCAGTGACCCCATTCTCTGAGTACGAATAACCAATTTCATCCAACTGCATGGTGGTTGGCAGAGATTTAGCTTCACTTCTTATGTCATACCCAGCAAGGTATCATAATTGCTGAACTTCCTCTTCTTGTCGAATCTAAGGGTTGATCTACTAGTCAAATCTGATGCCTTGCTGTTGTCTCGGAGACGACTGCAGAGCAGAAATTTCCTTGCTGTCTTCATCGAGATGGCAACCTGCCTGTTCCTTCACTCTCTCCTCACCTGCTTCCAGTATGCATTACACATTGTCCTTCACAGCGTGCAGGTCCCAAATTTAACCTCTCTCTGAGACAGTATTACCTGTGGACTCGGGTTCTTCTGCATGCTCCATTGTTACAAGGTTTTCACCCCCTGGGAACTTTGGCGACGTGACTGTCCTGTCGGATTCATCCTGTGCACAATCACTGGCCAATATCCTTTTGAACGTACCCACAGCCAACCCTTCACCCATATATAACCTGCTGGGGTTTCTTTTTAAAAACCGATTAAGTTGCCATCTCAAAAATCCTGAGTTGACTAATAGCTGCATTGATATCTGTGATGTTTGTACTTTATTAATTTGGGTATTCTTAGAAAAGTCATTAAGGGTTGCTTTTAATCAGTATTATTGTTTTAAAGGTAGACAGTGAGGATTAATAAATATTATTTATAAAATATCCTTCTGTCTCTTGTCGAATGCTGCTTTCACCTGTAAAACAACAAACTGGGCACATTTGTGACCTTTTATTTATTTTTCTGTCGTGGCATGCTGGTGGTAACTGGTGCTTCGGTGCCTCGATGTGGCCAAATAAGAGTTTATAAGACAAAAATTTGAATCCAAAATTTGCAAAAAATATTGTTTGTACTTTCTATATCATCTAAATAATCGAATTTCTTTTTTACAACTTCATATTTAATATAACATATATTATTTATAAAAGAGAATATGGTAGTAAATAATTGTGAAACCACAATATGAAGATCCAATAGGACAAAAACAAATATAGCTCAAGATATAAATGTGAAAAATGCAAATAAATGAATCACTTTTCCAGGTCCAAGAACTAGAAATGATTTAGTACCGATGTAGAAGAACGTATGATGATAGAGGTTTTGATGAGAAGCATTAATATTAAAAATTAAACATATCAAGGAAGACAAATGAGCTCGCTTATTAGAAGGAAAGAGGTTAATACGGATTTAAGAAAAAATAGTCAGATCAGATTGAAATCAGATTTGAAATTCTAATATGATCATTTGAAAAACCCATTTAAAATCATCAAAATTGAACACTCGCTCTGCGAAGTTTGGTGTCAATCTGTGCCGGGGAACAGGATGGATAACAATGGATTTTATCAATGAAAAGTTGATTAGAGTATGTTCACTGAGATGCAGTTGAATAAAAAAAAAAGCTTCTTGACTTGAAAATGAAAAATTATACGAAAGGGCAAACATGCCAAACATGTCAGCTGCACTTCATTTCGCATGGCAGTATACATACCAGCCCGAGCGGATTTTCCATAAAGCAAAACCCGAGTCATTTCGGGGGAAAAATTGGCAGAAACTTTAATCAACATTCGTTCAGCATGCTGAATCTTTGAGTTTGAAAAGAAATCTTTGTATTAATAACACAGTGCCAGTCAAAATAATCCATTCAAATTTTATCTGATGCTGGAAGGAGAGGATAGTGAATATGGACTTGCCTCCTTAATTACAAGTACAATTATAAGACCATAAATTACAATTCTGCAAATGAATGCTGCTGTATTATTTGTAATAGCTGAGAACCCACCCAGCAGGCATGTAACACGTTCTTCTGACACATACCTTTATTTGGGCGGTGTATAGGCAACTGACAGCTCGTTGCCAAAAATAAAATAAAAAATAATCCAGGTTACGGAATGAAGCAAAAACATGCCTATTGCTTATAATTCAAAACACCTCACTGGACTGGAAACGTGGGGACATGAATACTGTAAAGGGTGGAGAATTTTAATAACCACTCCCACCTGGAGGCGGCGCTACACAATGTACATTTATATCGAGAAATTGCATCCCTGCCCCCCCCCCCGCCCCCCCAAGACCACCGACAAAGATAAAACACCACTTTGCACTAATTGGGGTCATGTTGATCCTATATAGCAAATCTGGATGTAATCAGGCCAGAACTGTTGAAGGAGTAGTGTAGTAGCGTCATAAAATATGCCAGATGTCTCTGGCATGTTTTATTGTCACTTTTAATGATGGCTTCCACCAGGTGGTAGTATACAATACACATTTACATAGAGAGAATTGGCATCCTCCCCCATCCCTAACCTGTGGGCTATGATTTGTTTTAGCGCCAAAAACCAACACCCAGAGAGAGTACAACCACCGGTTTTTCGTCGAGCGGCTTAGTCAAGTGCGGAGAAGTCAAACAAACACACAGACACAAAAGATAACAATGGTACGTGCTGCTTTCTTGCTTGACGGTCAGCATTTAAAAAACGACAGAGCACAGACAAACAACCATAGGTTGGCAACTGTTTCATAGTTTTCATGGGCTACTGGCCTCCTCATACATTGAAGGCATTTGTAAGGGAACTCATATTGTCATTTAAATACCGTCTTATTCCACGTTCCTCACCCGTGGGCATCAAATCCTCCTCGGTCCTCATAACCAGGCTTGCATTGTTGTTGCTGCACAGGAGGGGCCTCCAGTAAATCATTTTCTCGGCGTTGCCGCCCCACCACCGATTTCCCGAACATCTGCAATGAGGAGATCCATCATGTTCATAAGAACATATCGAACTGTTAATTGCAGCCACTGATGGAAAAGGCTTTCCTAGCCTCTCGCCCGCTCGTTATATAGAGGGTACATTTTACACTGTTCGTTTACTTTGTCAAGTTGCATCTTCCATGAATGAATGAATGAATGATCGTTTTAAGGCCATTTCCCCCGCTAGAGCGGGGGTTAGCCTAGCGGGCCCCATGACAATCATGGTTCCCTGTTTTGAGGCAATGTTTTTATGGCCAGATGCCCTTCCTGACGCCAACCCTTAGTCGCCTCTCACGATGCGCAGGGATACGGTGTACCTATTCTAAACTGGGGTACACACCGGGATCATTCATCCCAGCAAGCTGGTACGCAATTTTCCGACCTCGGAAGGATGACAGCCTGAGTCAACCCCCCTGGTGTTAATTCAGCGATCGACTGGGATTCGAATCCAGGATCCTAGGATCCCAAGCCGGCACCCTAACCGCTAAGCCAACACCAGGCTAGCCAACACCAGGCTACACTACACTATCTACACTAGCCAACACTATCTTCCATATTGGATTATATATTGTAACAACCCACTCCCACCCCCCATTCAAATGCAAATTAGTTTTCTGCACATGACCCCTGCAGAACTATAAAACTTTAATCCGCACAGTTCCAAATAATTTTCCACATAGCCGAAAAGCGGCTCCACCATATATCAATAGTCATGTGCTCTACATCGATTCATCTGGTGCTCAGCTTGATCCGCAGCACAGCCACAGGGAACTAACTGATGTTGTTCCATCACAAATACGGTAGCGTGTAGAGGGCACTTCAACCCAGAGCTTGTCTTCCTTTGGATTCAAGAATAAAATCAACAGTTGCATTTGCACTTACATTGAGGATGTTAAAGTTCCCAGAGCACCCTTCGAAAAGAAGAAGCTGTTTTGTGTCGGATGCAGTGCATAATCCCTGTGTGGGGTTGTATGTATAATTATAGCACTGGAGTAGATGGGGCTGCTTTGATGGAGTTATGGCATTGGCATGATGAGTCAAGTGTTATTTGTCTGTAGCTTAATTAAATTGTGCAAAAATGTAGAGATAAACCATCTTTCAGATGAGGCATTATATAGAGGTGACATCATGCAGGTACCAAGATTGCTAGGACAGCCATTGTCAGGTGCTCCAATATGGCATCCAATTCCTTTAACCTTGTTTGAACCCCCCCCGCCCCCCTCCCACCAGTTTCATTGCAGACCAAATCTACACCAAAATTGCTTTGTATGACAGTGGACATACTTTCTTCTGTGCCAACATTGTGTGCTCTTGTTTTGAGGACCAGACAGTCCTCAGGTATCTTTCTTGGAGAATGTCTCTCCACTGTGGACTCACAATCACAATCAAATTGGCATCTTTGAAATGATTCAGTCATTATCCCAATCCTCCTCCTAACCCTGTACATCATTCACATCAAATATTGACTGAATGGATTAACATTGCTCAAGACACCTTCCAACACCGAGTAAAGCTTATATGACATTTTACCAAGATATTTCATTTTTATTTAATTATCTCGTCTCCTGCACAGCAGGAGACGGGGTATTGTCCTTGCGTTTTATACCTATCCTGCCTCCCCACAGGCCCTCTCCCTCCCACACATCTCCCGATGTCCCTGCTCTCAAATGTTGTGTTTGTGTGCTTCCTCCCCTTCTCTCCCCATCTTGTCGACCGCTCCCCTTTTTATATACTTTGTTTGCTTGTTTGTTTGATTTGTTTGTTTGATAAATGTTAGCTCTTTCACGAGCCTCGACTCTGTATTAAAAATATATATATATAAAAATAATTGTAATCACTTCTGTGTGTCCATCTCTGTGTGTGTGTGTGTGTGTGTGTGTGTGTGTCTGTGTGTGTTTGTGTGTGTGTGTGTGTGTGTGTGTGTGTGTGTGTTTGTGTGTGTGTGTGTGTCCGGGCCATAACTTTTTTACCATTTGAGTTTTGTCATCACATTTTTACCAAAACTTTATTATGATAATATGGAAAAGGCAAATTAAATTTTTTTGTCAAAAGGTCAAAGGTCAGCATCACATAAAACCATCAATTTTCATCCAATTGACCTGAAATTTCAATTTACAATTCGAGTTTTGTCATCAAATTTTCAACACAGCTTTACGATGAGAATATGGAGAAGGTAAATTAATAATCTGGTCAAAAGGTCAAAGCATCACATAAAATCGTCAATTTTCATTTCATTGACTTGAAAGTTTAAGAATTTGCATATTGAGTCACTGAGTTGGGTCACCAATCAAAAGGTAGAAGCTGATTGTTTTTTGTTAGATCTAAAGCTCGAAGGTTAAAGGCTGCATGAAAACATCAATTTTCATTTTGTATTTGTTTAAAAACTGTTTTTGTTATTTTGAGCATACAGAAGAAAAAGAAGACTGAATACAAACGGACGCAGACGGGCTTTGCATTCTCACATGCTTTCTAGTTTATTATAAGGACAAGCAATAGTCCAACCTGATATTTAAATAACATCCCAATAAAGTAGCTGAACTAGACGTTTGTAATCACAGTTTACCTTTTGAACATGGCATCATGAACAGCAATCATTATTCGAGTGTAGAAAAGTCATATCGATGATAAAAAGTTAGTACATAATCTACATGTCCTCACAGTTGCAGACCACTGAAGCTCATATTGTGAGATCATTTTCAAATTTCTGATCTGGGTCATTAAGAATTTCACCTGTACGATAAGGTATAATTTTGCGATGGCATCTAAGGGAAAAAATATATTATAAAAGGAGCCGTATTTGTCTGTCTGTCTGTTGTGCTATAACCTGTGAATGGATTAACGGATTTCAATGAAACCAATGACAGTGGATTCAGAGAACTCCCAAGAAGGTTTGTGATGCAAAAAAGAAGAAAAAAAAGGAAGGAAGGTTTGTGTTTGGGTACACGTGTCAAAACTGCAAACACACCCTTGCGACCGTGGGTATCTCCGCACGGAGGTCAAGATCTCCCAGAAATACGTTTTTGCTCTTGCCCCCATTGATCAGCCATCACAGTATTCCCATCAGCGAAGCGACGGGTCTTATATGCTAGTTGTAGTAAAATGGAAGACACCTATTGTTGAGACTCTAACTATCGAGAATTTCAGATTAAAAATAAATAACTGAAAAGGCTTACCTGCTGAGCTTGTGCTCCAAAGCCATGGGGTAAACGTGCTTTAGCTGAAATGTTGGTGAAAACGGGACAAGAATTGGGTGATGGAGAATCTTTGCCTGTTGAACTCTGACCCAATGTGCTCGACACCTTTCTGAATGGAGTGATAGTGGGTGATAGTTTAACATTGTTAGTGCAGGCATCCTGTCCAATGCTGGACACATTCTCACGCCATAGCTGGATGTTGGGAGATGGAGCATCAATACCATCCATGGAAGTCATCAGCGTCCCACTTGATTCATTTTGGGTTCCTGAGCAAGTTCTAGGAGAAGGCGAATCACCGCTGCTTCTGGAGGCTTTCTGGAAGGTGTTGGATAATTTATGGACTGATGGCCAAGTGCTTGATGACAGAGCATCACCACAATCTGAGGTGGTATTCCTCATGATACTCAGTTGACTGCCGATCCATGATCGGGTGCTGGATGATGGAGGGCCTCCACCATCATTGGAGGTGGTCTGCATTATGTACAATGGATTCTGAAACCTTGGCTGAGTGCTGGGCGATGGAGTGTCTCTATTATCATTAGAGGTAGTTTGCACATCCGATGAATTATGTAATGATGGCTGGAGGCTGGGCAGCAAAGTATCTCCACCATCGATTTGGGTCTTTTCTGTAATGTTTGTTGGACAGTGGCCAGAAGGAGCATCACCACCTGATGAAAACTTTTGCACAAGTGTTGACAACTCTGTTCTCATTGGTGATCTTTCAATACCTGATGGTGAGAAAATAAGAACAGAAAGACCACTATCAGAGAAATGGAAGAAAGCAGATGTGTAACTCAAGAAATCCTCACCTGCCCACCCTCTCCAAAACCAAGCTGATATTCCACCTGCATTCATTATTCTGCTTATTTTCCCAGTTGTGCAATCCTCTCCCTGTGCCTCTTCTCTCGTCCAATTCACTTCCCATCACTAACTTATGCACTCGCCTATGCACATCCATGAACTAGTATACACACTGTTCCTCTCTTGGCCATTGTTACTCATTTATTTTGTCTTATTTCTCCCTTTCCTTCTTGTATACAGTGCCTATAGAAAGTCTCCACCCCTTTTCAAAAATGTCACCTTTTGTTGCCTTAAAGCCTGGAATTAAAATGCATTAAATCAGACTTTTCCACCTTTATTTACACATCGTAACCCACAACTTCCAAGTGAAAAACAAATTCAACAAATTTGAGAAAATTTATTAAAAATACAAAAGTGGATACCGGTATCTTGTTGGATAAGTTCCACCCCCCTGAGTTAATACTTGGTGGTAGCACCTTTGACAGAAATGATAGCTGTGAGTCTGTTCGGAAGGGTTCTACCAAGTTTGCACACCTTAATTGGGCAATATGTGCCCATTTTTCTGCAAAAAACTGTTCAAGCTCAGTAAAGTTGTGTGGGGAGCGTTGATGGACACCAATCTTCAAGTCATGCCACAAATTTTTGATTGGATTTTGGTCGGGGCTCTGACTGGGCCACTCAAGGACATTTATATTTTTGTACCTTAGCCACTGCAGAGTAGCTTTGGCTGTGTGCTTCGGGTCGTTGTCATGCTGAAATGTGAACTTCCATCCCAATTTCAGCTTTCTTGCGGAGAGCAGCAGGTTTTCCTCAAGGATTTTTCTGTATTTTGCTCCATCCATTTTCCTTTCTATCCTGACAAGTGCCCAGTCCCTGCTGATGTGAAACATCCCCATAACATGATGCTGCCACCAGCATGTTTCACAGTAGGGATGGTGTTCTTTGGGTGATGTGCTGTATTGGGTTTGCACCAAACGTAACGTTTTGCATTCAGGCTAAAAGGTTCCATCTTGGTTTCGTCAGATGACAAAACCTTTTGCTACATGGCTTCAGAACCTTCAGAGTGGTTCTTTGCATACCTCAAACGAGACTCAAGGTGGGCTTTTTAAAGTAGCTCTTTCAAAGTTGCCATTGGCCTCTTGGTGGCCTCTCTGATCAGTCTCCTCCTTGCTTGGTCATCCAGTTTGGAGGGATGGCCTGATCTAGGCAGGGTATTGGTGGTACCATACACCTTCCACTTCTTAATGGTTGTCTTGACTGTGCTCCAATGGATATTCAAGGCCCTTGAAATATTTTTCCACCCATCCTCTGATCTGTTCCTTTCCACAACTTTATCCCGGAAGACTTTTGAAAGCTTATTGGTGTTCATGGTGGAATCTTTGCTGTGAAATGCACTACCCAGCAGAGGAAACCTACAAGACCAGCTGATTTTATTCTGAAATAATGAGAATCAATAGAATTTAATCAATTGGGATTTTGTGCAGAAGAATGGGAAAATATTGCCCAATCAAGGTGTGCAAAGTTGGTAGAGACCTATCCCAACAGACTCACAGCTGTAATTGCTGTCAAAGGTGCTTCCACCAAGTATTAACTCAGGGGGGTGAACATTTATCCAACAAAATATTCTAGTTTTGAATTTATAATTAATCTTCTGAAATTTGTAGAATTTGTTTTTCACTTGGAAGTTGTGGGTTACTATGTGTAAATAAAGGTGGAAAAAGTCTGATTTAATGCAATTTAATTCCAGGGTATAAGGCAACAAAAGGTGAAAATTTTGAAAAGGGATGTCGACTTACTTTAGGTACTGCATATACATACATACATATGTACATACAGTGCATTCAGAAAGTATTCAGACCCCTTCACTTTTTTCACATTTTGTTATGTTGCAGCCTTATGCTGAAATCGTTTAAATTCATTTTTTCCCTCATCAATCTACACTCAATACCCCATAATGACAAAGAGAAAACAGGATTTTAGAAAGTTTTGCAAATTTATAAAAAAGGAAAAACTGAAATATCACATTGACATAAGTATTCATACCCTTTGCTATGACACTTGAAATTTAGCTCAGGTGCCTCCCATTTCTCTTGATCATCTTTGAGATGTTTCTACACCTTGATTGGAGTCCACCTGTGGTAAATTCAATTGATTGGACATGATTTGGAAAGGCACACACCTGTCTAGATAAGGTCTCACAGCTGACAATGCATATCAGAGCAAAAACCAAGCCATGAGGTCGTAGGAACTGCCTGCAGAGCTCAGAGACAGGATTGTGTCGAGGCACAGATCTGGGGAAGCCTACAAAACAATTTCTGCTGCATTGAAGGTTCTCAAGAGCACAGTGGCCTCCATAATTCTTAAATGGAAGAAGTTTGGAACAACCAGGACTCTTCCTAGAGCTGGCCGCCCAGCCAAACTGAGCAATCGGGGGAGAAGGGCCTTGGTAAGAGAGGTGACCAAGAACCCGATGGTCACTCTGGCTGAGCTCCAGAGATCCTGTGTGGAGATGGGAGAAACTTCCAGAAGGACAACCATCACTGCAACTCTCCACCGATCTGGGCTTTATGGCAGAGTGGCCAGACAGAAGCCTCTCCTCAGTGAAAGGCACATGAAAGCCCGCTTGGAGTTTGCAAAAAAGCACCTAAAGGTCTCTCAGACTGTGAGCAACAAGATTCTGTGGTCTGATGAAACCAAGATTGAACTGTTTGGCTGAACTAGCGTCCTGTCTGCCGTAATTAGCTGCTGCACATTAAAGACCCCACTTGGTCTTTCACGAAGAGTTGGTGAGCTATCGCCCACACCCTGAACAAATTACAAATTCCTGTGCTGACTGCTGTTGGGAAGGCAATGGCAATCCACCCAGTGTAACCCTTGATCAGGAAGCTCCTTCGGTAGTGTCATCGCTCCGTCAAGTGTATGAGAATCATCAGAATATATCTGCTATGTCGGCCATTGAAAGGTACCTCACTTTATCTTCAGTACTTCATGAGTTTAGAGAATGATAATTATCCTTCCACAAAAGTTATTAATTATTGGACTTCAACAGAAGATAAAATTATCTTTGCTTATGAAACAAAGAAGTTTCTAAAAGCCATTGTAACAAAAACAATGCAGAGTAACATCCTTCAGGGCTTGAGCACCATGATCTGGCAGGCAGGTATAGTTTTGGCTGTTTGTGCTGGAGCATATCTTGGCTTGCTGCAAAAGTGGAATTTCCAGCATCAGTGGCTGAGTTGGGCAGGCAGGTATAAAGTCTTGCATTGACTGCTCTAACTGCAGGGGCTCCACATGCAAAGAGACCTGCAAAGGTAGTGATGCAGCAAGTGCCAATAATTATAATTTTAATCAAAATGGGCTACGTAGAACTCATCTTCAACAGCAAGAGAACCCATTATTTCTGAGCAGTTTTGTTTTTCTTTTCAGTAATTGAATCAAAAGGGCTTTGACTCACATGCGCTCCTTGACGAAACTCCCCAATGATGAGCTCTGCCTCTGCATGCTTGACAAGAAGATTATTATACAACTCCTGCAGGAAATAGACGTTGAGCAAAGTTGGCAAACAGATTTGATTCAAGAAAATATTTTTGACAATTTAAACAAAGGTGTGAAAAACTTGCCTGTAGCACCTGCAGATCAGAGACCACTGCATGATACGATAGTTGCTTTGCACTTGTATTCGATTTATTGTCCTCCTGGTGATCACAGAATAAACATACATACATACACATCTGACTCGTCTTCAAAATACATCTTTAACACCCAACCTTTGTTCATATACACTGGCTGTACAGGTAATTTCAGGTGGTGTTTCCATTCCAACGTGCTTGTTCGATTCCTCAAGCTCTGGCCACAATTCCCTTGGTATTGAATCCTTTCCTTCATTGGCATCCAATAAACAACAAAACTTCATGGATAAGTCCACATTTTCGCAAATTTCAGATGGCCTCATACTTTCATGCTCACCATCACAACTTTGACAAACTGAGTCTTCACCATGTGGTGAGCATTCCACTCCATTGATTTCTCTTTCAGTCAAGCCTGTAAAACTGTCTAAGGATCTGCAGAAACCTTCCATATTTGAATCTCTGAGCGCCTCCTTTTCACAATTACCGAGTCATCAGATTCTATACTGTTCGTCAATGTGGGTAGAAGAAAATTTTTGCTGTTACTGTTTTATTCCAAGAGTGCCTCTTGTTGCTCAGAATCACTCCATAGAAAACCTCAGGATGCTGCTTCTAGTGTTTTGTAGAAATGCTGCTGTCGTAACCAGAGTGTAAACTGTCCTGTGAAATAAGATACATGAATACCTCTCATGTTACTTGTAAAATGTTGATGCTGCAAGCGTGTGTGTGTGTGTGTGTGTGTGTGTGTGTGTGTGTGTGTGTGTGTGTGTGTGTGTGTGTGTGTGTGTGTCGTCGGTTGGTATCTCCATAATTTGGGTTTTATAAGGTGGAACGGAGTCCTCCCAGGGCTCGAAGTATCCATCCCCGTTTCGTTGAAGGATTGCGATTCATGGGCTAAGTTGTGAAGTTGTGTTGTTCTCAGAGTTTTTTCCAAGGGCTATTTTCAGGATGTTACTGTCCTGATGTACAGCATCCAGCTGTAGTTAATTTGTGGTGATGTTACCAGGGATGGCTTTTAAGATCTCTGTAAGGTTCTTCTTTATTATGCACGTTGTCTCAATTTTCACTGGTACAATTTTGGTGTTCTTCAGCTTCTAGGATATTTTCCTTTGAGGTCTTGGTATTTGATCATTTTCTTGATTTCTGTATTATTTTGGCCAAAATCACTGGATTAGCAATGCCTTATTTTACTTTTTGTATGCGAGTACTATGTCTGGTCACAATGCTTTGTTTTCGATGTTCGTTCATCAGGTCATACGTGAGCATTATATCCTTGTTTTCAATGATTGCTTTTGGTTCATGTTTCCATGAGTTTTGTGGAACTGGGATATTGACATTTCTGCAGATGTGCCAGTGGATTACTCCACATACCTTGTTGTACCTTTGGGTGTACAGCTGTTCTGACATGAGTTTTTTTACATCCCAATAGGAGGTGACTCACACTGTTTCTACCTTGCAGAACCTATACTCGTCTGATTGACTCAGTCCTGTCATCTGTTTAAATCCATTTGTGTCATGTCCTTGGTTTTGGGCATTAATATTGATTTGTTCTCCATCCCAGATGAGCTGACCTTTTCTTAGCCATTCCAGTGATCCTTCTTTGGCTATCCCCAATCTGTCCAACTTTTTTCCCCATGCTCTTTTGTCGTTTTCCCAGTTGTCGCTATATATCTGCTGGTGTTTCATGTTGCATTTTTCTATTGTCTTTTTTTCAATCATTGGGGCTGTATTTGTTACTGTTTCGGTTTGGTGCATGACATCTTCTAATCGCACCTGTTTTTGGAAGTTTTTTTGCAAGGTGAGTGAGTGATACATTTTCTGGTTTGTTGTGTTCATGTTTGTACACAAATTATATTCAGCAGTCTGTTGAACTTTTCACATACCCTGCTAATCCTACAGTCATCACTCTGTGCACTTGATTGAGTTCCATCAGGCCGCCACCTCCTGCTTTCCTCGGCAGATAAATTCTTGAGATGCACTGATTTTTGTAGAACATTTTGTGGATGGTGAGGAGTTTCCTTGTTTTGATATCTAGTTTTTTTGATATCCGCTTGTGGCCAGTTTACTATTCCGCAGCTGTACTGGAACACTGGTACTGCTATTTGTTTTTATGACTTAGATTTTGTTTCCTGAGGTGAAATATGTTTTCAGGATCAGCCTCGTTCTATGCAGGTATTTTTTGGTAATTGTTTTGCGCATTTTTTAAGACAAATTTGATGGCCCTCTTCTACTCCAAGGTACTTGTAAGATGCCTCGTTATCTAGCTCCTGTATTGTTGTATCTCGGTCGATTTTTATGTTGTCCGTTTTTGTTGGTGTACCTTGCACGAATTGCACTTGGCACACCTATCTAGGCCAAATTCCATTTGGATGTCGTCGGAGAATAGTTTCACTAATTTCTGTTGTTCTGCCAATTTTTCGTCGTTCGTGCAAAGAGTTTTAAATCATCCATGTATAGTAAATTCATCACCTTTATTTTTTATTTGGACATCCTTTAATGGATGGTCAGGTGCATCTGTGTCTTTGCTCATTAATGAGGTTACTTATTGGGTCTAGGGCCAGGCAAAACAGGAGAGAGGAAATGCTGTCTCCTTGGAAGATCCTGCGTCATATCTTTACTTTTGGTATTTCAACCTTTCCTTCTGAGTGCTGCTGGATTAGTGTGGTATTCCATACATCCATGGCTTTCTCAATTAGCTTGATTATTTGGGGATTTATCTTGTACATTTGCATGCACTTTATCTTCTATATATATAAAAGAAAGTTTGTGTTTGTTTGTTTGTCTGCACGTGCTAATCTCCTGAACGGTGAAAGATAGGAGGAAACCTCTAAAACAAAAAAATGTTGGAACGGGCTCCGGGAAGGTTATAGGCTAGGTGGTGAGGCCGGTCGAGGCCGACTCAGCCGGGCTGGGCCCATTTCAAAATTAAAAGCTGAGCTGAATTATAGTAGTCAATCTTCTACGGCCGCGAGTAAAAGCTGAATTATAGTAGTAAATTCATTCAAAAAGAACTAAAAATGTTGGGACGGGCCCCGAAAAGGTTATAGGCTAGGTGACGAGGCCGGTCGATGCCGCCTCGGCCGGGCTGGGCCCATTTCACAATTAAAAGCTGAGCTGAATTATAGTAGCCAATCTTCTACGGCCGCGAGTAAAAGCTGAATTATAGTAGTAAATTCATTCAAAAAGAACCCGGGCAACGCCGGGTGCTTTCGGCTAGTCATCCATAAATGTGAGACACTGTCAAAAGCTTTTTTCATAGTCTATACATGCTGTGGATGATTTGGTTCTTCTCATATTGCAATTTTCGAGTATGGCCTTGTTTAGTAGTAGGTGGTCTATTGTTCCATCGCATCCTCTTTTGCACCTTTCTGTTCTGCCTCTGGGCCTCCTTGTTGTGTTAGGCGATGGTACATTGTTTCTGTGATGCTTCCTGCTAAATGTTTGTATGTTGTTGGTAGACAGGTTATTAGCTGGTATTTGTGGGGTAGTTGGGTCTCTTCAGATATTGGGACGAGGAAGGTATTACCTTCTGTGAGCCATTCATCCATTTCCTGATCCCATTGGATAAGTTCATTGAATGCTCAAGAATAGTGAACGTAGAGAGCATCAAATTGTTTTAACCAGAAGTTTGGGATCCCATCTGGGGTAGGACTTTTGAAGTTTGCCATCTTTGCAAGTTGTTGTCTTATCTTTTCTGCATCAATTATTACTGGGGACATTTCCTCTAAATGTTGCTTTTTCACTTCCAGGTTTCAGATCCATTCTGTCTCCTTACTGTGCTATTTTCGATCTTCATATGTTCCTTTCCAGAATCATTCCAGTTCATCTTTTTCAGGAGGGGATGACACATTCTGTTTCCGTTTTATTCCTAGTTCACGGTTGAATATTTTCGGCTTGTTTTCAAACATCTGGCCTTGTTTTCTCCTCATGTTAGCCTTGTAGTTTTTTTTTGTCTTTGCTATCATTTCGATTTTCAGCTTGTTTTCAGCAACCATTAACTCTAGGTTTTTGTCTTCAATCTTATATTTGTATTTTATTTTCTGGATTCCCCGCTTTAGTTTTGGGCTTTGATTTCCTTTTTGGAATCGCTGTATTTATCCTGTCTCCTTTCTGAGCATCTGCCAGTGCTCGTGTGTGTGTGTGTGTGTGTGTGTGTGTGTGTGTGTGTGTGTGTGTGTGTGTGAGTGCTCGTGTGTGTGTGTGTGTGTGTGTGTGTGTGTGTGTGTGAGTGTGTGTGCACATCATCGTGTAGGAAGTGAGATGATCAGGTTGTTAATCTAATTTATCACATCAAGTTGTTGATCAATTGTAATGTTGTATATCAAATGTAGGAATGAATTATAATAACGTTACAATTAAATACCACAGTATAGTTTAGGTACTGTTTTAAGCCAATTGAGGGAGGGAATTGATAGTATAGCAGCCACTGTTGTTATGGCTAATAACATACTATCAAAAGTCATTTAATTAGTTTCATTCCATTCATGTATTGATATCACAGTTAAAAACGGCAAACGGTCTCTGATTTTCTGGTAATTCCTAAGTTTCCATTGTATTTTACACATCTAAATAATTATTATTTTGTCTTCTGGGGATTCTCTGCTAATCTTGATGCATAGGATACAAAACCACCATCTTCATTGCTACAGGCAGTTGCAGGATTTGATTGTATGAAGGAAAATGTTACATCCTGACTTCCTCCTCTTCTATGGCTTCCACAATGAATGATCCTCATGTTAAACAAGCAAGAGTCCTTGTCTTCCAAGCAGTTCACTCATAATTTTGTGCTAATGGGTCAGGGATATCATCCTCTGTAACATACAGTCACATGAAAAAGTAAGTACACCCCATGTAAAGTTTTGACTTTTTCAACATATTTCAACATACAGCTATTTGATCTTCATTTCAACAATATTGATAGATAAAGGTGATATAATATAACAAATATCATGAAACATTTACATTTTGTAGTCCATTGTATAATTTAAATAAACATAAATGCAAATTTCGCATGTGGAAAAAGTAAGTACACCCTTGGCTCTAATAGGTGGTATTGCCCCCTTTGGCAGAAACAACCTCAAGTAGGCGTTTCTTATAACTGTCTAACAGTCTCTGACATCGACTGGGAGAAATTGTTGCCCACTCCTCCATGCAGAATTCTTTCAGTTGTGCGATGTTTGAGGGGTTTCTTGCATGTACAGCTCGTTTCAAATCCCCCCACAACATCTCGATGGGATTTAGATCCGGGCTTTGACTTGGCCATTCCAGAACCCTCCATTTCTTTCTTTTCAGCCATTCCTTGGTGGATTCAGTGGATTTTTATTTTTATTATTTTTTTTTGTATACAAGATCGAGGCTCGTGAAAGAGCTAACATTAATCACACAAAAATACAAACCGACACACAAAACACAAAAAACAAGGGGAGCGGCAGACAAGATGGGGAGAGAGGGGGAAGGACACAAAAGAGAGGGGGAAGAGGGGGAAGGACACAAACACAACATTTGAGAGCAGGGACATCGGGAGGACTTGGGGGGAGGTGGGAGAGGATTAAAACATATGAACACTGCAAGGACTCTGGGGTGAATTACCGGGGGTAGAAACGATCAAGGTTTTCGATGGGGGAAGATAAGAGATGGTGGTGAACAGCTGTTTTAAAGACCTGGAGGGAGGAGTGGGATTGAAGGGAGTGGGGGAGTTTGTTCCAGAGGCGGGAGAAAAGGGGAATGAAAGAGTGAAGGTGAGCAGAGAGTCTAGACTTTGGCAGTTTAACCATAAGAGGGTTGCAGGCAGATCTTGTGCGACCTGAAGGAATATTGGGGGGACAGAGCACAGAGAGAGCTGGGGGAGCAAGGCCGGAGAGGAGTCGGTAGAAGACAGAAAGACCACCAACCTGCCTGCGGTGAGTGAGTGAAAGGCCCTCGGCGTTGACTACATCGCAGGAGATTCCAATGATTCTGAAAGCTTTGGCCTCAACAGCGTGAAGCCGAGCAAGGTGTGAGGCAGGAGCACCAGCCCAGAGGGGGGAACAGTATTCCATTGAGCTGCGGATGAAAGCCTTGTATGTGGTGAGGAGCTCAGGATGTTTCGGGTCATTGTCATGTTGCAAGGTCCACCTTTGGTTGAGCTTCAAATTTCCGACAGATGGCCTCGCATTATCCTCAAGCACCCTCTGGTACAATGAAGAATTCATAGTGGATTATATGATGGTGAGCTGCCCAGTCCCTGATGCAGCAAAGCTGCCCCAAACCATAATATTTCCACCACCATGCTTTACAGTTGGTATCAGGTTCTTGTGGTCAAATGCTGTCTTTGGTTTTCACCAAACATGTCTTCTGGTACTGTGGCCAAATAGCTCTACCTTTGACTCATCTGTCCAGAGCACATTGTTCCAGAAGTGCTGGTCTTTGCCGAGGTGTTCATTGGCAAACGTTAGTCTTGCTCTGATGTTCTTTCTGGACAGCAACGGTTTCCTCCTGGCACACCTCCCATGTCGATCAAATTTGTGCAGCGTCTTTCTAATGGTAGACTCGTGCACTTTGACATCAACAGTAGCAAGAGCTACCTGTAGGTCCCATGATGACATTCTGGGGTTCTTAGAGACTTCTTTCAGCATCTTGCGGTCTGCCCTCGGGCTGAACTTGCTGGGGCGGCCTGGCCTGAACAAGTTGGCAGTTGTTTGGAATCTTCTCCACTTGTAGATGATCTTCCGGACAGTCGAATGATTGATTTCAAATTGTTTGGAGATCTTTTAAAATCCCTTCCCAGACTCCTAGGCATCTATAACCTTCTTTGTGAAGGCCTCAGAGAGCTCTTTTGACCTCGGCATGGTGACGCCGCACACTTCAATAACAAAGAGCAAACCAAACGAAATGTCTGAGGTTTAAATAAGACAGGTTCCTCCAAGATCCTTTCTAACGATGTTCTAATCGTGCACCTGAGCTGGTGCACCTGATTCTAATTTTAGGTATTTGAAGTAGTGATAAATGTAGGGGTGTACTTACTTTTCCACATGCGAAATTTGCATTTATGTATATTTAAATTATACAATGGACAACAAAATGTAAATGTTTCATGATATTTGTTATATTATATCACCTTTATCTATCAATATTGTTGAAATGAAGATGAAATAGCTGGATGTTGAAATATGTTGAAAAGGTCAAAACTTTACATGGGGTGTACTTAGTTTTTCACGTGACTGTATATCTTACAAACATTTTCATGATTGTGTCCCTTTGAGGTACGACCTCGATTAACAGAATGACCTTGAGGTACCCACACAGGCCTCCAAGCTGTCTAAGCTGGGTTCGAATCTTGGACGAGCTATAAACTATCATCCCGGTGTTTCACAGACTGGGTGAATCATAAATGTATGCTGTCCCTCTGATGGACGTTAAACTGGGCGTCCCATCCTCCTATATTAGTTTGTGGATGCTGAAGATCCCATTGTTTCCTTCACAATGGTGGGTTAGCTATTGCCGGCATCAGGAACAAATTACAAATTCCGGCTTGAACTACTGCTGGGAATGCAATGCCAAACCACCCAGTATAACCCTCGCTCAGGAAGCTGGTTTAGTGGTACAGATACTCTGTAACAAGTATGGTACATCAGATATCAAATAAAAGTGAAACTGAATACAGAATGCAAAATGAAACTGAGAAGGAAATTAAAACCGTTTAAAAAGGATAGCTCACAGACATATGGAGAGAGGAGGGGAGTGGGTTTGTGGGGGAGAGGGGGTAGGTAGAAGGGAGTGGGGGAGAGAGATTGAGTACAGGAAGGAGGGGTGAGAGAGAGAAGAGGGAGTGGGAAAGAGAGGGGAGTTGGGGATGGAGCGGGAAGTAGGGGAGAGAGGGAAGAGAGTGGGGCAGAGAGCGAGAGAATGGGGGAGTTAGCGAGATTGGGGGAAGGAGGAAAGAGAGAGGGAAGAGGAAGAAAGGGAGGGAGAGGGTGGAGCTATACTCTTGCTAGCTTTACCCCCACTTGTGACAGGTACCTTTCCTCGTGTATGTATATGAATGAAGGTACAGAGGTTTAATCCTAAAATCCTATTCAGATTATTGGATTTGTCTTGATTAACCAAGTAATCCATATATAACAGGCAGGAACCATGATGTGGGATATAATTATGTGTGCACTCTAAACACTGAACAACAGAGAAGTTTCCGAAGCAATTGATGTTATCATAACAACATCAACAGAATTAACACAAGATTGTACAATTTGCAATTTTTAATATAAATATACCAGCTTTAAGCACTCTTGTGCAATTATAATTCACCAACAACTGTAACTGCTCTGCAAGGTCATTTCTACACATCCATGTTGATGGCAGGAAATGACAAAAATCTTGCAACATACGAGTTGACTTGTTTGTCAAGGGAGCATCTGGTTGGTGTTTTTTCACTGTTCTGTGAAATTTTTATGGTTACTTTCACAATCTCTCTATGTGGGCTGGCTGGATAGTCCCAGGTTTGCGCATTCGTTTCTGAGCTGTCCAGCATGGGTTTGAATCTCGGTGCTAGTGATAAACTGTTATAATGGTGTTTCACGTACACAGCCATCAATGTGTGTGCCAAACCTGGATGGATGTTAAGCCGGGCGTCCAGTCTGCTGGCAATAGTTGGTGGATGTTAACGTTCCCACGGTATCCTTCGCAAATAGTAGGCAAGCTAGTGCCGGCACCATGCTACCGGCAACCATATTCTGCATAATCGTACTAAAATACACAATTTGGTGTCTGTCTGTCTGACCGAGATACATTTGGTCGTTATTTATCCAATCTCAACCAAACCCGAAAGGAGGACTAAGGGTTACACACTGGAAGTTGTTGCGACTTCATTTGCCCATCTCCTCAAAGGAGTTGGCTGCTTTGGGCGAAATCAGTGTTAAGGTGTATATCCGTGTTAAAATAGCTTTATCGTGACATTTTTCCAAGGCCGCTTTTAATAACAAAGGTAACACCAACACTAATTTTAATAGCATAATATTGTCGTGTCCCCGGGGTTAAGACACCAAGAGGACAAATGACCGAAACGAGCTTTAACTCTGAGGCGTACTTCGAACTTGGCGGGATTATGTTTTCACGCGCGTGGGAAGGTTCAAGGCCTTATCTGATTGGAAACACATGGGATTATTCCGACAAACAAAACACAAAGATGGGACAGCAAAATCCACAATACAACAATGAAAAGAAAAAATAAAGGATTTAATGAAAATAAATGCAAGAGACAAAAATGAAAGGCGAGGTAAAAACTATAATTCCTAATTGAGATGTCTCCATCAGACTCGTATACAAACAAGGGAAAAGATAATGAAAATAAATTATTTTGACAATCAACGGGCACTCAGCTTTGCATCCCCAAATGGCAGGTAAGGCTTGCTCATCGTTCATCACCTCCAAACCACCAAGCGGAAAGCACACAAAATGGCGTGGAGTCGTGCTACTCGACATCCCAACGTGAGGTCCTTCTCGGGCTGCCGACTGCCCCAAACCTCTCCTGTTCGGTCTCTTTCCACAAGTGCACACGAGCCAAAGATGCACCACCACCAGCGACCCAGCCGGAACAAAGAGAAAATGCGACCACCTCCAACGAGCGTCAGGACAGAGAGGCAGGGAGATACGACTGCCTCCAATGAATGTCAGGACAAAAGAGGGAATATGTGACTGCCTCCAACAAACACCAGCACAAAGAAGGACCAAAAATGGCGAGACGGTGTCTTTGTCCTCCAGTTCTTGAATGTTCCACGCTGACATCACACTCGGTCCAATCATCGAGGACCACTCAATCAGCCCATTGCACCTCCACCAATCACGAAAGTTGGGGTGTGGCCTCCTCACCACGAGTCATCGGGGGGCGGAGTCTAGTCGCTGTTCGGGAATGTTTGGATGACGTTGGCAGTCGTGAGGTGGGATTTATGTGTCGATTGGCAAATGCTGTTTCTATTGGCCCTGGCAGTGCTATGAGCGAATGTGTCCATTTGCTATAGTTGTTGTTTGGCACGCTTTTTAATTGTAATAAAGATGTAGGAAAGATCACGGGGCAAATTACACACTGGGGAATTAACCTTTAAGCCCTAGAATTACTTAATACAAGCCACACCCCTCATGGCGACATGCAAACACTCTTACCCAGACAGACGGCCTACTTATGTACATCGAGCTTCCTCTCCTCGTCACTTGGTGCATTCTAATCTACACGATTCTATCTCGACCAAGGTATTTCATTGTTTGCCCCCACAAACGTAACAATATTAATGATATAACAAAACAATATTAATACTTAATAACATTCCCTCTGCCCAAGGGGTTTTTCCTCATTGGACAAGCACCATGTTAACGTGTATAAATAGCTTATCATGCGTTTCTGTGGGCACCCAAAAAATAGTATAAACCACAAACACATATGATTACCTTTTGAAACAGTCTACTGCTGTTTAACACGATACTGTAAGGGAGGAAACCCGGAATGTGTTCATTTATCAAGCTGCTAGCTAGCGCTTGCCAAGCCAGCCGTTACTTATCAATGGTTTCAGATGTAGTACTTCTTGAGTGCTTAAGCCACTTGGCAAGCACTCCATAAGAAACTTCGTAACTGAACACACCCCCGGCGTTCTTGAGGCCCGAGCCTAGATATATTGTAATCTATATACTCCAGATAGGATAATAGCATAACCCTTTCTGCTTCTCCCATATGGAATGGGTGTGCTGTAGGTGTACTAGCACTAAAAAGATATTTTTAGTTCATGTTTCTTCATATTAAATAGTTTTATGGCTTTCAGATGTCACTCATGGACAAATAAGCCAGTCCAGGCTGAACATGCCCATATTTAATCAGCAGGCAGCACATCACTCAGCACGTCATACAAAGAGATCTTTGATATGATGTATTCAAAATGTAAATTGTGACGAAACATGATGCATCTAATGCTATATGTATGCCTCCCTTTCCCCACGTTTTAGGCATAGAAAAGTTAGAAAACAGCAAGAATCACAAAACTATCATTACTGCATTCATTTCATCATGGCATACTTGTTCTGCAAATGACCACAAGAAGAAACTTGTGCAACACAGCATCAAAAGTGAAACCACAAAAGTCACAATGCCCACGGAGAGGTTGTTCCTTTTGTTGACAAATCGGATTCCAACTGAGCATTTTCAAATCTCTCAGCATCATAATCTTGATGTACACATTATTTAAACGATTGATGTGTGCTATGTATGATTGAAAGCTTGGTTCAACAAGTGGAAAAAAGAGGAACAATAAAACGAGTGGAGGAAGAGCCGAGGAAAGAGCAAAATCAAAAAGGAGGTGTTCAAAAACAGAGAGACTACTGACCTGTCTGTAATGGGAAAGTAATAGGCCCATGGACTCAGATTCGACAAGGAAGACTACAATGATCTTAAAGGCCTTGGTTTCCATGGGGATGAGCTGAACAAGGTCTCAGACAGGGGTGTTTGTTTGTGAATATGATATCTCAAAAAGTTGTGGACGGATTCGGCCAAAATTTGGTGGGCAGCTGGAATTGGTTAGATTTTGGTGAATATCTGGATCCGGATCAGAGAATGTCACAAAGGTTAACAGATTCTTCACCATTAAGTGATATTGGGCCAAAAGAAGATCATTGTAATTTAAGAACATTGTAATCTTCCTTGTCGAGGAGAGCCAGGAAACAATATCTCACCGTTCTCAAGACCGAACTCTCTTATCTGTCTCCCTCTTCCAAATCCTGGTGGCATCTGGTCAAATCTGTTTCTGGTGTTTGTTCCCCCTCCATCCCCTCCCTCACCTCAAACGGCTTAACGGCTGACTCCGCACGTGAAAAAGCTGAATGCCTCACCTCTGTGTTTGCCTCTAAATCTTGTGTCCCAAACCCATCCCTCTCTGTACCCACCGTACCCAGTCATACCCAGCTGCTCCTGGACTCTGTGTCCTTTCCTCCTGACAAGGTGGAAAAGTTTCTGACAACCCTCGACTCTGATTCTGCAACTGGTCCTGACGGCATCAGCCCACGGGTCCTAAAATCATGCTCTTCCGCTCTATCACTCCCTCTTTCTGTTCTCTTCACCCTCTGTTTAGCTCAAGGTCATCTGCCATCTGCTTGGAAATCAGCCAACATCACCACTTTGCACAAAAAAGGTGCAAAAACAGATCCTAGCAACTACAGACCAATCAGCCTTCTCCCAATTATCAGCAAAGTCATGGAATCCATCATTGCTTCAGATATGAAATCTTTCCTCTTCTCCAATGGCTTGATCTCTGACCATCAATTTGGTTTCAGACCAGGTCACTCTACTCTGGACATGCTGCTTCTGCTTTCTCAACAATGGATGGAGGTCCTCAATGCCAAACAGGAAATTAGAGCTGTCTCCCTTGACATATCACATGCCTTCGATACGGTCTGGCACCCCGCTCTGCTCACCAAACTCTCCTCCTTTGGTATCCATGGAAATCTCCACGCATGGCTGGCGGACTTCCTCTCTGGTCGTAGTCAACGTGTAGCCCTGAATGGGTTTCTCTCATCTCCTTTTCCTGTTCAGGCTGGAGTTCCCCAAGGCAGTGTTCTGGGCCCTGTGCTTTTTCTGGACTTCATCAATGATCTCTCTGACTCTCTTGAAAATCCCCTCTATCTCTTTGCTGACGACTCTACTCTCTGTCGCTCCATTCCTCATCCCTCAGATCGGCAGTCTGCAGCCTCCTCACTTTCTGCAGACCTGGACAAAATCACAGACTGGGCAAACAAATGGAACATGTCTTTCAATCCTGACAAATCTCACACTCTTACAATGTCTCTCCGAAAAGACCGACTGGACAACCCTCCCATCCACTTTCTGAATAATCCTCTCCAAGAAGTTCTGTCACTCAATCTTTTGGGTCTCACTATCTGCCATGATCTTTCCTGGGAAAACCACATTTCAAATCTGGCCTCCAAAGCCAGTCGCCGACTGGGCATCCTCTGTCATGCGAAGTCCTTCCTTGGTACACCTGAGCTCCTGACCACTTACAAGGCTTTCATCCGCAGCTCTATGGCATACTGCTCTCCCCTCTGGTCTGGTGCTCCTGCCTCACACCTAGCTTGTCTTCACGCTGTTGAAACCAAAGCATTCAGAATCATTGGAATCTCCCGCGATGAAGCTAACTCCAAGGGCCTTTCACTCACTCACCGCAGGCAGGTTGGTGGGCTTTCCGTCTTCTACCGACTCCTCTCTGGCCTTCCCCCCCCAGCTCTCTCTGGGCTCTGTCCCCCAAATATTCCTGCAGGTCACACAAGATCTGCCTGCAACCCTCTTATGGTTAAACTGCCAAAACCAAGACTTTCTGTTCACCTTCACTCCTTCCCTCCTCTTTTCTCCCGCCTCTGGAACAAACTCCCTCACTCTCTTCAATCCCACTCCACCCTCCAGGTCTTTAAAACAGCTGTTCACCACCATCTCTTATCCTCCCCCATCCAAAACCTTGATCTTTTCTACCCCCGCTAATTTCGGTCCCCTTGTGTTTTATACCTCTCCCCCTCCCCCCCGTCCCACGCCTCCTCCCCCCAAGCCCTCTACCTCCCACACTTCTACCTGCTCGCAAATGTTGTGTTTGTGTGCTTCCCCTTCTCTCCCCATCTTGTCTTCCGCTCCCTCTTTTTATATCTTTTGTTTGTCTGGTTGATTTGTTTGTGAAATAAATGTTAGCTCTTTCACGAGCCTCGATTCAGTGTACAAAAAAAAAAAAAAAAAAAAAACGATACATAACAGGATCTCTCAAAAAGTTGTGGATGGATTCGGCCAAAATTTGGTGGGCAGCTGGAATTGGTTAGATTTTGGTGAAGATCTGGATCCGGATCAGAGAATGTCACAAAGTTTAAGAGATTCTTCACCCTTAAGTGATATTGGGCCAAAAACGATACATAGCAGGATATCTCAAAAAGTTGTGGACGGATTTGGAGGAATCTTGGTGGACCGGTTGGGTGTCTGACAACTGACAAGGACAAATAGATTCAATTTTGGTGAAGATCTGAATATGGATTCGGATATGAGAATTATTTAATCTTTAAAGTGATTCTTCACCATTGGGAGATAGGGCCAAAAACGATACATAGCAGGATATCTCAAAAAGTTGTGGCCGGATTCGGACGAAATTTGGCAGAGATGTAGCATGTGTGACGAGGACGAAATGAGTAATTTTCGTAAAGATCCAGATTCGGATGTGGCTACTAGAATTTATGAAGTCATTCTTCACTATTGGGAGAAAGGGCCAAAAACGATGTATAGCAGGATATCTCAAAAAGTTGTGGACGGATTTGGACGAAACTTGGTGGACCGGTTGGGTGTGTGACAAGAACGAATTAATTGGATTTTAGTGAAGATCTGAATATGAATTCGGATATGAGAATTATATAATTTTTAAAGTGATTCTTCACCATTGGGAGATATTGGGCCAAAAATGATACATAGCAGGATATCTCAAAATGTTATGGATGGATTTGGACGAAACGTGTTGGACATGTTGTGTGTGCGACAAGGAAGAATCGATTCAATTTTAGTGAAGATCTGAATATGAATTCGGATATGAGAATTATATAATTTTTTAAGTGATTCTTCACCATTGGGAGATGGGAGATATTGGGCCAAAAATGATACATAGCAGGATATCTCAAAATGTTATGGATGGATTTGGACGAAACGTGCTGGACATGTTGTGTGTGTGACAAGGACGAAGCGATTCAATTTTAGTGAAGATCTGAATATGGAATCGGATATGATAATTACTTAATTTTAAAGTTATTCTTCACCATTGAGTGATAGGGCCAAAAACGATACATAGCAGGACATCTCAAAAAGTTATGGACGGATCTGGACGAAATTTGGTGGACAGGTTGGTTGGCTGACAAGGAAGAATCGTTTCGATTTTGTTGAAGATCTGAATGTGGATTCGACATGAGAATTATTTACTTTTTTAAGTGATTCTTCACCATTGAGAGATGGGGCCAAAACGATACATAGCAGGATATCTCAAAAAGTTATGGACGGATTTGGACGAATCTTGGTGGACAGGTTGTGTGTGTGACAAGGACGAATCGAT
The DNA here is from genome assembly GCF_964187855.1 of Myxine glutinosa. Classification (NCBI taxonomy): domain Eukaryota; kingdom Metazoa; phylum Chordata; class Myxini; order Myxiniformes; family Myxinidae; genus Myxine; species Myxine glutinosa. The sequence continues at coordinate 48,656,933 of NC_136273.1, read as the reverse complement.
TCAATTTTGGTGAAAATATGAATCTGGATTCGATTTGAGAATTATTTACCTTTTTAAGTGATTCTTCACCATTGAGAGATCGGGCCAAAACGATACATAGCAGGATATCTCAAAAGGTTGTGGACGGATTTGGACGAATATTGGTGGACAGGTTGGGTGTCTGACAAGGACGATTCGATTCAATTTTTGGTGAAGATCCGGATCCAAATCCGGATAATAGAATTTTAAAAATGATTCTTCACCATTAAGTGATATGGGGCCAAAAACGATATATAGCAGGATATTTCAATACGTTGTGGGCCCATTATGACAAAACTTGGTGGACGAGTTGGTTAGATGACAAGAACAAGCCAATTAGGTTTTCGTTCAGTTATAGATCCAGATCCAGCTCATCAGTCGGATACAAAGCATCAACTGTTCAGCCTGGCGGAAGTACGCGCTCCACCAAGTGCCATTCCAGTTTATCCTTATATTCAGACTTGGAGTTGGGATAAAAATTGGGCAAAGCAACACTACTCATTAAACTTCATGCACAAACATTGCAGAGATGCGGACTGGTGTGTTTTGCATCAAATAAATCGGATGGTGGTTGCCATTCATATCCGAAGAATGCCATTCACATGAAACATGTGAACCACCTGGTAAATTTGTGTATAGCACAGAAGTTTAACTTATCAGACTGTTCAGACAACAACCACAGTAAGATAGCAAGCAGTGTAAAGTGGTGTCAAGAATCCTCGAAGAACTCCAGATAACTTGCTACCCACAGTTCAGCCAATAATTTGGAGTTTGTTCACGTTACTGGCAATAATTGAGCAAATCTTCACAAAAGATCCCGTCAGATATTTAACATCCACCAACTAATGCCAGCAGAGCACCAAATAGCTACTCGTTTATTTCTATCTGTACAGTAAAGATGATTACCGTGGAACTACGGTTCCTATCACACTGGAATAAGTGATATGAGCAGTAACATGGATTATTCTACATTTCAAAAAAACCTATTTCGCCATTGAAGTTAAACTGTATATTGACCTGCAGTATATTGTACATCTCGGAGTTTAACAGGAGGCTTCGACTTACCGTGGTCATGGCTGCGGGATCTGTGTTTTCACGACAGTGGCTTGGAAATGCCATGGCAATGCAAAGTGGTATTAGCCTCCTCTTGGGAGATGTCCCAAGATTCCCCGGTGGGCCAGCCAATCAGAGCTGAGTATCTGATGCACTTGTTCCCTCAGCAGTTTCACAAGATGAATCTGCCAATTTTTAATCTTACGACTCTTTACTGTGTTTGGTAAATTGTTATGGTAGCTATGGGTTGTGCACGAGATTCGATATACTTATGAGCGACTGTTAAAAAAAAAACGTTAAAACAAACTTTCTTACAATGTTTGCACCATTCTTTATAGGTTGCCTTGGGAATAAACTATTAACATCCCACCAGCAGAAGTTCACTTGAGTTGTTTCTCAGCTGGTGGGTATCTCACTTGAACGAGGCAATATCTGCAAGTAAACAAATATACATTTTATTTTGATTAAGAAATAGATGAAACATAAGTATTTCTTTCAGTGCACTGTTATATATATTATAGCACAGAATTCAACCACTCTGCCATAAAGCCCAGATCGGTGGAGGGTTGCAGTGATGGTTGTCTTTCTGGAAGTTTCTCCCATCTTCACACAGGATCTCTGGAGCTCAACCAGAGTGACCATCGGGTTCTTGGTCACCTCTCTTACCAAGGCCCTTCACCCCCGATTGCTCAGTTTGGCCGGGCGGCCAGCTCCAGGAAGAGTCCTGGTTGTTCCAAACTTCTTCCATTTAAGAATTATGGAGGCCACTGTGCTCTTGGGAACCTTCAATGCAGCAGAGATTTTTTTTGTAGGCTTCCCCAGATCTGTGCCTCGACACAATCCTGTCTCTGAGCTCTGCAGGCAGTTCCTTCGACCTCATGGCTTGGGTTTTGCTCTGATATGCATTGTCAGCTTTGAGACCTTATACAGACAGGTGTGTGCCTTTCCAAATCATGTCCAATCAATGGAATTTACCACAGGTGGACTCCAATCAAGGTGTAGAAATATCTCAAAGATGATCAAGAGAAATGGGAGGCACCTGAGCTAAATTTCAAATGTCATAGCAAAGGGTATGAATACTTATGTCAATGTGATATTTCATTTTTTTCTTTTTAATAAATTTGCAAAACTTTCTAAAATCCTGTTTTCTCTTTGTCATTATGTGATATTGAGTGCAGATTGATGAGGGAAAAAATGAATTTAAACGATTTCAGCATAAGGCTGCAGCATAACAAAATGTGAAAAAAGTGATGGGGTCTGAATACTTTCTGAATGCACTGTGTATGTATGTGTGTATATATATATATACATATATATATATATATAGTTACTATAGTTAGTTACATGGAATGTGGTGGGGGGGGGGGGGGGGTCCATATCTAGACCATTCTAAGTGTAGGGTGGTCCGCGTGTTTCGAGTAGCAGTTAGATTGACATGTAACAGGGACCTGTCAGGTTAAGTCGTTTATTACACATGACGCTGAGGAGGCAGCATATGTAATTCATAGACAGGGTAGGCCTTAATATGTGGGCGTGAACACCTCCTGGTAGGCGGGGCTAGTAGGCGAGAACCTCTCATGAGAGAGACACATGATCTGTCTGGCCAGTGTGTGTGAGCCATGGTGGCATAATATGCTCTGGAAATGCCATCCTGCAATTATTAGCCTGTGCTTGCGAAGCAAAAGGCAGGGTTAAGCGATCAGTTGTGTCAGTACATACGTACGTATGTTGTACGTGCGTGTCTGCATTTAAAACGTGCATTTTCACAGCAACCGTTCGGCCGATTGACAGTTTTCACCATAGGAGCGCCTCCGCCTGTAGAATGTTTTAGTCATAATTATGATGTGATAGGTTACGTGGTTCAGTTGCCATCTTGGAAAAAAGTTGCGCCTCTATATCTTCGAAACCGCTCAATATAAAAAATTTAAACATGGCTCATTGTCAAGTACTCCACATGGGGAATAAGATAAGTTAATGATGATGTCATCGATGCCTTCATTATGACATCATAATTCGACAAGTACAACACTTGATCCGATCAGTATGAATTTTTTTTTTCTCTGCAACTATTGGTCCGATGGTCATGAAAATTTCACCATAGGAGCACCTCCTCCTGTAGAATTTTTTTTAACGATAATCAATAATCATGACATAATAGGTCACGTTGTAAAGGCACCATCTTGGAAAAATCGAAAAACATTGCACCTCTATATTTTTTGAAACCGGTCCATGGAAAAAAGAAAGAAACGTGGCTCATTATAAAGAACTTCGCATGGGGAATAAGTTTTGTTAACAATGATGTCATTGGTGCCTTAATTATGATGTCATAATTCGACAAGTACAACTCGTAGTACGATTAGTTTGAAATTTATTGAGCGTGATTTACGCAACAAATATATTGTTGCGATTTACGCTACAATTATAATACCCTTCTACTGTAGGGACATAGAGAAATGTTGTACCTTTCACTCCCATTTGTCTTCACCTTCCACGGACACTACACATTAGTGTTGGTACCAAGTTACCTTCGGTGCTAATGCTTGCCTGTGCCGAGCACCGTGCTCGTACTGGCTGCAGGGAAACGACGTGGCCCAGAATCAATAGCCTTGTACTGTCCGGTCACGCAGTGTCTTCAATGTCAACGCTCCAAGAACCAACGTCATACTGTCTGAGGCAAAACTTGGTAACTTTTCAACACCACATCGGCATTTTGACAGGGTCCATGTGGTCACAGAAGTGTTGGTGAAGACCTGCCAATGCAACGGTTGGGAAAAATTTGATTGAGGTCATTTCGCACCACGCACGCATGTTTGTGCAGGTGCCCCCATCCTGCTGGAAATAAATGTCATGGGCTAGTCCAGGTCGTTCAAGTTCAGAGGTGAGGTATTTCTCCAACATATACAGATATGATTGCTGGTTGACCGACGCATCAAAAAAGTCAGGACCAATGAGGTGGTGGGCAGATAACGCCGCCCAAACCATAACATGTGGTGGATGGTCTTGTACTTCTTCAACATAATGTGGATTAGCATCACTCCAAAAGTAAAGATTGGGTGGAGATGAACTGCAGCCATCTGTCACGAGTTGTCAACCTGTTTTCATGATCTGCACCTGACATTTTACAAATGACAGGTGGTTTATATGGTTCATGTGAAGGTCTTTCATTGTGCGACGAAACGATGAATATGAAACACCCAACTCAGCAGAACGCTTCCGTAATGATTGTTTCAGAGATCTGAGAACGGATGTTTCAATGTTTTGAATTCCCAAGTAACGAATTTTGGGTCGTCCGCTGCACTTGCTGTCGAGTACACTAACAGTTTTTCCCCAAAGATGAAGATTTGATTTTTATGATGCTGGATTTCCAAAGTGCCTCCTCCAAGTCCTCTTGCACCTGTTTCATCGTCTTGTTTCTGTTTCTCCTCTCGTGGTACGACACCACTGATGCCAGTCTCTCTTTCACTGTAAATGGACTGGTGGCTGCCATCTTGGTTTAATGTATTATTTGTATTATCTGAAAAAAAAACCCAGTTTAAATACACTGGTACACCCGCTCACTACGGGAGCGCAAGGAAGGGTCATTCTTATTTGGGGTATATAGATTACAGACGATCTATGGTGGGGTCTCAAGAACATTGGGTGTGTGTTCATTTACCAAGTTTCTTGTGGAGAGATATCGCCAAGTGGTTTAAGCATTTGAGCAAGCGCGCCATTCAAAACCGTTAAGTTACAGTTGGCTTGGCAAGCGCTAGCTAGCTGCTTGGTAAAGGAGCACAACCCGAGCTTCTCCATCCCAGTTTCGTAGGAAACAGCAGGAGCGAGTTTCAAAAGTTCGCTACGAAAAATGCCACGGTAGCGACAGAAAGGGCTATGTTATTAACCCAACATTTGTGGGTTATATGGAGTACAGTAGATCTACGCTCAGTTCTGTAAGTAAACCTTACTTCGCGGATGTCGGGGTTCCTCCAAATTTATTCATTTAGTGTTATAAAGAGCATTAGCAACTATTTAAAAAGCTAAGCATACATGTTTGTGGTTTATAATATTTTTACTTCCTTCTTCTTCTTTTTTCGTGTATCATCAGATGGCCAGCTCAGTGTCGTGCAGCCATGCCCTCGTCTCTGGTCCTACGTCGAAGAAGCCGGCTTCTGAAGGTGGTCTGTATAGGGGGCAGGTGGTAATTATGTGTTCGGCAGTCTGCTCAGGCTCGCCGCACTCGCACGCGGCGCTGTCTGCCAGGCCCCACATCTTCAGCGATGATTTGAAGCGGCCGACCCCCATACGTAGACTGTTCAGCAAGGTCCATTGCAGGTGTGGTAGGTCTTCTCCTACGACGCCACCTCCTGGGTCCCAGATGTAGCGGTGGATGCAGGTGGTCCCGGCCGTTTCCCACACCTGCTTCCAAGATGCCGCCAGCCATGCGCTTCTAGACAGGTCCTCAGGGATAGAACTAAGCATCTCTTGTGCCGCCTTGTTATGTTATAGGGATGGCAGGACTTGAGTCTGCTTGGAGGCACCACTATCGTTGTGGTGTTGTGCAGGATGTGCCAGTCGTGTTTCTGGGCATTCCTTGCCAGGGCGAGGGTAGCAGCCTCCCGTCGGAGGCCGGCCAGGGCGATTCCCGCTAGGACTGGCAGGTGGAATGGGCTTCAAGCAACCAGCTACAATGCGGAGGGCGTTGTTAATGGCAACATCAACCTTTCTCACGTCTGGGCTTCTGCTCCAGGCTGGGGCGCAGTATTCGGCTGCAGAGAAGACCAGGGCTTGCATGGATATTCGTAGGGTCTTGGCGGAGGCTCCCCAGCTCGTACCAGCGAGAGGTCGGATAAGCGAGACCCTTGATGTCACCTTGGCCTTAACCTCTTCTAGAAAAAAAAGAAAAAAAAAGGTGTTGCTTGAAGGACAGTATCCGATCTAGGCGTACACCGAGGTACTTTTGGGCTTGCTGGAACTCCAGGCATTTGTTGTCAGCAAACACGTCCAGTTCCCTTTTTGCTTCTCTGTTGTTAAGATGGTATGCCGCTGACACTGTCTTACCAATGCTGAGCTGCAAATGCCACCTCCGGATGTAGGCTACCAAGGTGCCCATGTCTTGGTTGATACCGTTTTCCATTACCTTCCATGTTGGTCGTCGCAGCATGATGGCCAGGTCGTCCGCGTAACCGTACTTTCTGGATGTTGTATCCGGCAGGTCGTAGATGTAGATGTTAAACAGCATCGGCGAGAGAACAGAACCCTGCGGGACACCATTCCTCAATCTTCTGAGCCTGCTGCGCAGGCCGTCACTGGTCTGTAGGATGAAGCTGCGGTTTGACAGCATCTCCATGATGAAGTTCACCATATGCCGGTCCGGGATTGTCCTCAGCAACTTCAGGTGGAGTCCACGGTGCCAAACGGTGTCGTATGCAGCTGTCAGGTCCAGGAACACTACGCCAGCTTTCTCATTGTCCTGGAAGCTGTCTTCGATATCTTGTGTGAGTAATGTTACCTGGTCCACTGTTGACCTGCCACGACGGAAACCGGCTTGTTCCCACGGGAGCTGTGGGTCCACCACGGGGTCGATGCGGCTGTGGATCATCCTCTCCAGAATCTTAAATGGGACGCAGAGCAACGAGATCGGTCTGTAGGACTTGGGATCTTCCGCAGGTTTGTTCGGCTTCGGCAGGGCTATGACGGAAGCACGGCGCCAGGTCTTCGGGAGCTTGGACCTCCGGAGGCATGACGAGAAGAACGAACACAGCCAACCAGATGTTGTTGTGCTCTGGTGGATGACGAACTCCGGATGGATGTTGTCATGGCCTGGTGACTTACCCGGCTTGAGTTTGCTCATGGCCGCACTGAGTTCAGCTGCTGTGAAGTCTCCAGAGAGATTGGCATCGGCGCTGGCCACCCTGGAGAGAGAAGACACCTCACGCAACGTCAGGCGGGCAAAGTTTTTGTCTGCATCCGGAAAGCGACCGTTCTTCAGGAGCTGGGACGCAATGGCGTCTGCTGTCACCGGGCACCCGAATGGCATTGTATTTCTGCCTTACTTCCTGTAAAAGCCGTTGCTCCCATGGAAACGCCATCTTACTGTAATTCACCAAATGTCCGTCCGTCCATTCGAAGGTACCGCAGAAACGGCTCAACCGATCGCAACAATATTTTGGGTGGGTATTTCTGGGACCCCTGGGAGTAAAATAGGCTATATTGTTTTTCCAAGTTTTCCAATTTTCCAGTTTTTCCAAACACGATGGAGTAATATTTACTGATATGAACAGTGATGTGGCTTTTGTTGAAATTCTACAAATACTGTTTATTCTACGTACCAGGAGAGAGTAGATCGACTCCTGACGAACTCTTCCTATATAAACGTGCGGCTCCGAAGTAACACGATAGCGTGTACAAAGCGACTAAGAAACGGGTGTAGCGGCCGCTTCCGTGTTACAGATTCGGCACGCACTCTTCACACATAAACGTGCGACTGAGAAAAACGTGCAGCGCCACTTCCGTTTTGCAGAATTCAATATTTTTTCAAAATGGGCGCCATGTACTGTTTAGATTTTGATGATTTGTGTGATATGATTCAACGGATGTTTATATGAATCGTTTAAAATAAAAAAAGCCTTCAATTTATGATATTTTGCCTTTTCATTTGAGCTTCCCAATTGAAGCCCCGTCCATAGGGTGGGTACCGTTGCTAGTTATAACTATAAGCTATTTATACACGTTATCACTGCAGGAAACACGCCTTGGGGAAGTGGGACATTATTGGTTCATGAGTTATCAAACAGAGTGACCACTATATTCGTCATGGGTGTGTGTCTGTCTGTCTGTCTGTCTGTCCGCAGCATAACTACCCGATGATATCATCCGATCTTGATGAAACTTGGGTGGGAGGTTGATATCATGATCTAGTTGTGTCCTGCCTAGAGTGGGCGTATTGCGCCCATTGTTGGCGGAGCAACACCAGAAAACGATGTCTTTTTAGGGGGTATTCGAGTTCAAGCTACATCTTCTCCGAGGGAGTTGGTGGAATCTGACAGGGGTTACAGTATTTGGTTCGGCCAATGTCATGTGTCTAGCCCCACGGAGCTCGATTTTTCATTTTCGCCCCAAGGTCAAGGTCACAAGGTCACAAAATTTAGAAAAGTCGATTTTTGATGGTTTTATTACATTGTTCGCTTCCTGATAGGGTGAAATGTCGTACATGATCTTATATTATCAAATACATCATGAAATACAAGTTTTCCAACAAAGTTAAGAATATTCGACCTTTGACCTTTGAAAGTCACAAAAGTCAAATTTTCAAAGTTGTCGGAATCAAACCGAATTTTCGGTATTGTGTAGCTAACTAACCTCATAACTGATTATACAATATTTTCTATCTCATTTCAAGGTCAGTAACCTTCGTTTTGGCATTTCCAGGCCAGCACCACACACAATTACGTACAGCTGGCTCTTAAAGGCCTGCGCACGCAGCGCATTGGGGTCCTTAGTAAATAGGCATGTACACCGCATGTCGGGGGGCGACACCTGCCACGTGGGCCCCCGAACCCCAGTCCGGGCCTGTTTCGGTTATAGTCCGTCCTTTGTCATTGAATACCGCTCGCTCTTGAACCATCGTAGTCTCCTGTCTTGTTAGTATTAATATTGTTTTTTAATAACATTAACAATATGCGATTATCATTAATTTTGGTTCACGAGTTATCAAACAGAGTGACCACTATATTCGTCATGGGTGTGTGTCTGTCTGTCTGTCTGTCTGTCCGCAGCATAACTACCCAATGATATCATCCGATCTTGTTGAAACTTGGGTGGGAGGTTGATATCATGATCTAGTTGTGTCCTGCCTGGAGTGGGCGTATTGCGACCATTGTGGGCGGAGCGACGCCCAAAAAAGGTGTCTTTTTAGGCTGTAATCAAGTTCAAGCTACATCTTCTCCGATGGAGTTGGTGGAATCTGACAGGGGTTTCGATATTTGGTTCGGTCAATGTCGTGTGTCTAGCCCCACGGAGCTCGATTTTTCATTTTCGCCCCAAGATCAAGGTCACAAGGTCATGAAATTTTGAAAAGTCGATTTTTGATGGTTTTATTATTGTTCGCTTCCTGATAGGGTGAAATGTCGTACATGATCTTATATTATCAAATACATCATAAAATACTAGTTTTCCAACAAATTTCAGAATCTTCGATCTTTACCCTTTGAAGGTCACAAAGGTCAAATTTTCAAAGTTGTCGGAATCGAACTGAATTTTCGGTATTGTGTAGCTAACTAACCTCACAACTGATTAGACCTTATTTCCTATCTCATTTCAAGGTCAGTAACCTTCGTTTTGACATTTCCAGGCCAGCACCACACACAATTTAATGTACAGCTGGCTCTTAAAAGCCTGTGCACGCAGCGCATTGGGGCCCTTTGTAAATAGGCATTAGGCATGTTCACCGCATGTCGGGTGCCGACACCTTACACCTGCCACGTGGGCCCCCAACCCCCCAGTCCGGGCCTGTTTCGGTTATAGTCCGTCCTTTGTCATTGAAAACCGCTCGCTCGTGAACCATCGTCGTCTCCTGACTTGTTGTCCCCCTTCGCACCGCGGAGCGAAAGGGGGACTATGGTTTTCCCCTCTGTCTGTGCGTGCGTGCGTGCCTAAGCGAAGTACCGAATTCTAATTTGGTGTGTGGGTGCAACTAGTCATATGGAAGAACCATATTGAAAATTATGTCGCCACGTCAAAATCCAAGATGGCCGCCGCCATGTATGTCTGATGCCATGTACGTCTGAACCTTGTGAGCGGAATATCTTGAAAAATAAGCGAAGTACCAACTTCTAATGTGGTGTGTCGGTGTATCTTGGCATAAGGAAGAACGCTATTGAAAATTGGGTCGCCACGTCAAAATCCAAGATGGCCACCGCCATGTATGTCTGAACCTTGAGCGAAATATCTTGAAAAATAAACGAACTACTAACTTATAATCTGGTGTTTGGGTGTATCTAGGCATAAGGAAGAAAGCTATTGAAAATTGGGTCGCCACGTCAAAATCCAAGATGGCCACCGCCATGTATGTCTGAACCTTGTGAGCGGAATATCTTGAAAAATAAGCGAAGTACCAAATTCTAATCTGGTGTGTGGGTGTATCTAGTCATAAGGAAGAACGCTATTGAAAATTGGGTCGCCACGTCAAATCCAAGATGGCCGCCACCATATATATGTCTGAACCTTTTGAGAGAAATATCTTGAAAAAATAAACGAAGTACTAGCTTCTAATCTGTTGTGTGGGTGTATCTACGCATAAGGAAGAACGCTATTGAAAATTGGGTCGCCACGTCAAAATACAAGATGACCGCCTTGCGTCTGCCACTGTCAACTCACATCACTTCACCGACGGGGGACCAAGGCGTAACGCTTGTTGTTATTAAAAGCGTCTTTGGAAAAACGCCACGATAAAGCTAATTTAACATTGATATACACCTCAACATGCAACCGGATTGACGGCAATGGCAGGGAAAACCCATTCGGGGTAGAAACCCCCTTGGGGAGGGGGAAAATGAATGCACTACATGATTACATAATTATTACAATTATTACTACTAGGGCGTGCCCGTACGTGGGTGCAAAAAAACATGCGTGCAAACAACAACAACAAAAAAAAACTTTGAAACCACGTGGCAGTAACGACCACAGAACCCCCCCCTCTATTTACATGAAATGGTTTGGTCCATTCGCAAAGCCAAAGCGAACGGCTTGCGAGTACGGTAGAACCCCCCCCCTCTATTTACATGAAATGGTTTGGTCCATTCGCAAAGCCAAAGCGAACGGCTTGCGAGTACGGGTAAATAAATCGCCATAGCTCGGTAACTACTTCTCCGATTAATATGAAACCTTGAAAAGGCACATCCTCGGGTCCCCAGCAATATACCTGGCAAGTTTCAAGTATATCGGACCGGTAGTTGTCGAGAAACAGCGGTCGCAGACAAACACACACACACACACACACACACACACACACACACACACACACACACACACACACACACACACACACACACACACACAGACACACACACAGAGATTACTGGAATTATAGATAGATAATTACAATTATTATTTAATTATTACAATTACAATTATACGAATAATTTCATTATTACATATTAATGGTGCTCCCTTGGTCATCCTGTCAAGTTTGGTTGAGATTGGATAAGTAACGACGGAATGTATTGGCGTCAAAAATTAATCACACAGACGGACAGACAGATGCGAAATGACGTATTTTAGTGTGATTTTAGGATGATTTTAGCATGACGATGACTGTAAACGGCTGAAAAAATAAAGGTGGTGTAGCGGTTACCGGTAGCATGACACAATTACCCTGCACCGGCCGATGACGCAACCAGCCCGGGCGTGTTGAGACTTTAGTCAGGAGGAAAGCCAGTTGAACCCCTTCAAAAAACAAGTCATAGAGGTTTTTGCATTTTTGGCATCCTTGGGACTCCTAGTCAACATTTCTGGATGATAACATTAAATTTAGGTGGTGGCATTTTTTTTATTTGCGTATTTGCAAAATGGCTGCCACCTGCATCTAGCAAAAACAACCACTAGCACATCTCAGCAACTAATGGGTTGATTTTGTTGGTTTTACTATCAAATGATAGGTTTCCTAGGTTGCTGAATCGATTTGTGAGGTGACCGAAGCATTTCAAGGTCAAGATCACATGGTCAATGTGATATGTGACCGCAAAAAGATGAAAAATAGAAGGTTTCAGCATTTTATAGGCCAGTTCTGATGATTTTTTTTTTACCAGATATTAGGTCTATGGGCATATAAGTAGATTAACCAGGGTGTTTTGAGTGACTTGAAGTCGAGGTCAAATAGTAATGGTCAATTTCAAAGCCTGTTTGGTTTCATATTGGGCCACAGAAGACACGACACGGAAATATCAAATCTCAAATTTAATGCAAACACTTACAAAAGAGGTAATATAGCGACCACTTTACTATTCTACAAATTTATGCCACAATTGTTAATAGATGTTGTACTGATATTAGTTTATGAGTCTATACTGGCATCATCACCATCCTCATCACCCTCATCTTCTATGTTTGATCTCTTGGTCAGTGGATTGAGACACAGTTGGCCAGCTTCACAGGCACAGAACACTGTGCAACCGATGAGGCTACATTTGCAATTTCCACCCTTACAATCAGATTTTTCACATCCACACCGTACCATTTCAAGGATCTCATCAGGGGCCAGTTTTGTTCCTTGTGTGATGGTGCAGGGTTTCAGGACAGAGCCGTCTTGCTCCCATCCATGGTCTTTTGGACTGAGTTGTGGTGGTATGCCGGACATGGCTGTCAGCCAGTGCGCCACTTGGTAGTGCGCTCTCTTGATATTTTCTGTTACTGCTTCAGTTGTAGGTGGTAGACTACACAACTTGATAGATGTGCCAGCTCCTGTTTTATTCTTCCACATTTTGAGGCGGCACTCGGTCATTGATTTACATTCAGCATATGTTGTGCCAAAGCAGGCAATCAGGAAGGCAGTTGCTAAGCTGCAGATCTCAGTAAGATTGGCTTGAGGATCGCCAACGATGGACAAACTCTGTGGGTCAATTGTTTGAAGGGCCTTGAGTGCCACCTTTTTACCTATGTTGTAGGTTGCTGCGACAGTATCAATCCCTGTTAACGCATGCATTACAAGAATGGCCCTTGCCCTGCCCTTGTTCTTCCCGGCAGTGACTCTTAGATCTACAATCGAACGATCTGCACGAGGAGAGCTCATGAATAGAGGACTTGTACACTTGTGGGAGACATAGAAATGGAGGAGAAGAATGAATACATCTGTGTCATCTGAGATAACTTGAACGTTCTCCCCCATCGCACACCGTGATATGGCATGTTGAACGAGGATGGGATCAGCTTCTTCATGGCTTGATGAGAGATCTGTACGCTCCCGACATATCCCCATCATAATCTCTAGAGGCACATCACCTACACCTGCGAGAGTCAAACTATGTCCATTCTGTGTGGTGGGTTTGTAGAAGTCAGGATCCAGCAGGGCTTCAGCAACCATTCTGTTTAGCTGCATCTTGTTTTTGCAGACACCAAGGATTGCACTCTTAGGTGGTGTGGGCATGTCTGGTTTAAGTATGTGGATTCGGCTGGTTCCCTGCTTCTCCTGTCGGAGCAGGCGACAGTATGCCTTTGTACTGTTATCAAAGTATCTATCAAAGACAAACACGACATTTCCAGCCACCAATGCCTGCTTGACAAAGACCTTGAGTGCATCGATATACAACTGGAGTGCACCAGTTGGCCAGTTAATGGTCCACAGCAGAGCAGACACATCGTACACAGCAGTGTCGGCAGTAGAGATTGAACGCTTTGAAGTAGTGATTTGGAGAGCAGTTTTCAGGTTTGACTTTTGTGATACTCGCATCATTCCAGCTGAGTCGAATAGCGCCGGAGGATAGGCAGCAAGCTCCGTGCTCAGACAGGCATCTATGGGTACTGATCGGTTGCTTGACATCAGACCTATGATCCTCGCATAGATCATTTCCTGATCATACAACTTCTTGCCACCCAATGTTACATGTTTCTTCTTGTCATGCATAGTTACAATGGGCTTTGATAATTTATCATAGAAACCTGAAGGCCAGCTTTTCCTGAACTCTTTAACCATTGTTTGGCCAATGTCCACAGCATTGTGTGCATTTATGTCTTCATGTGCCATCTCACCTGTGACAATGTTCAATAGTTTACCATTTGGATGTTGGTCGGGATCCAGTGGATCAATAGCTAATGCAAGAGTCCTCTGTATACTCGCCCTGTCCTCCTTATCAGCTGCAATTCTCTTTGCTGATTCCTCTTTGTGAAATTTAGCTATGGGAGGCTCATTATCTGACATTCTGTTGAGACTTGCACAGACCTCGCCACAAATGGCAAAGCTGAGTGCCCACTTTGTCATCTGAGTATCATTTACAGCAAGGCCTGTGGCTCCTCCTGGCCCATGGCCGAGACGCATATATGTGGAGTGTGGACTCCATGAACTGATCTGTGAAAATTGAGTTGTTGAACCCTGGGATGACGAAGACCACAGTCATTCTTGAGCTCTTTCAGGCGTTCTGCAGGGAGCGACTCCATGTGGTGGATGTAGAACGAGCCATATCTCAGGTAATTGTAACAGCCTGCAGCTGCAAAATAGGGCAACATAGCTTTTACTGCTGCCAGCTGAAGTGGGAAGTCTTGCTCATGCGCTCCTCGAACGAATGCAGTCATAATAAACATTCCTTTTATCAGAGTGTCACTCTACAGCTTTGTGGTCTTGCTGCGTTTAGACCGTTCATTGAGGCAGTTGAGTAGGTCAACCATGCTTATTATTCCTGGATTCTGCTGTAGAAGATTCTGGAGCATCTCCTCTGTAAGCATTCGTAGAGCCCTGAAATTTTGAGGGTACTTTTTCCCGCTCATCATTTTGTCCACGCTGCCAAATGTTGCAGAAAGAATTGATTTCAGGGCAAGAGAGAGGATGATGCAAACGGCATGAATAAAAGCCATGAGAGTGTGCATACCACCAAGTAGAGGGATGGTATTCCTGAAGTAAGAAGGAGAATGAAACAGTATGTCTACCGTGACCTTGTATAGTTGCTGATCTACAGTAAATATTAGGACCTTCTGTCCCGTCCCTGATTCACTGATCAGAGTGAGGCCTTTCTCGATTGCTGTTAGTATAGTTGAGGGGGATGCAGGAACTTTGTCGATCAAAGGGAGGTAGACCAATTTTGCCTTGGGCTTAATCACCATACCCGATTTCCGAGCTAGTTGTGTATTGTACCCACTCCACTCTGGACATGATTCAACTGTCAGTATGTCCTTCATGAATTGGTAGTCCAGTTCATCGCAGCGCTGAACGGATATTACCTGGGAACAGAGGAATGAAAGGGGTGGAATTTGATATAAGGCTTTGTCTGGTGGCATAGGAGGGTTCTTTGGGCCATCATATAGGATCCCAGGCACTTCAAAGTCCACAGATTTGTGCCGGTCCTCTATTTTCTGGCGTAAAATGGTTTGACGTTCCCCTGCAACTGGGTCTGAGCTGACAGAGTCCTCAGTTTGAGCAAGGACCATGGCCAAAGAATGGCAGAGTTTATTACAGTTTTGAGATGAGATCTCACAGTCAAAATTGTCTGCACAGCAGTGGATCAAACTGTCTCCATTAAACCTAAATTCCTCCATTTCTTCTGCCACTGCAACAGCTGCTGAGTATTTAAACAATGTCACCTCATCATAGGAACAGCACACACCAAACTTATGGAGAAGAGTTGTAAGACTTTTATTTCTCCCCATTGCCACTCCAAGAGAAATCTGGAGATCAGTTGGAGACTTGTGGACCATTCCGGAAATCATATTACTAATCATGAGGGCAGGCAGAGAATCACCTAACTTTCCACTCACTTTGTCAAGCAGACTCAGTAGTGTTTCACTGACTGATTCACGAGCGATATCAACATCTATGTTGACTGTGTAGGTATTCCTCTTCTTCTTGGATGTGAAAGTCTCTTTTAGTATTTTCTGTGCAACTTTAGACAGGGCTGCATCAATTCCATCGTCGTCATCATCACGCTTCAGAATATGTAATAACTTGGTTGTTTCAGATGCAAATGCAACAATACTGGCGAGACCTGGTGAAGACAGAACTATTATAGCATCTTTGAAATAATTCTTTATCTTCTGTATGAGAATGTTTCTCTGTGTGATTGTAGTACCTCTGCTGTCTTCATACTCCTGTTGCAGTTCAACTGAATTCCACATCTTTGCCTTATTAACGGACATTGTATCTGCCAGAGAAAGGAAAGATGGGTCTTCGGGTGCCTTGCTGTCGATGTTGTTGAAGTTGTACAGGAAATTGGTTTTACACGCGCGATGATACCTTGCATCAGCTGCATGAAGATCAGACTCAATCATAGAATCTATTCTTGTCTTGACCACATGCCCTAGTCTGTCATTTCTTTCACAGCATTTTGCGCAAATAACCGTTGTCAACTGTCTGCCATGCTTGTCAACATCAGTACGTACAAGACATGCAGGTTTGCGACGATTGCGTGGAACTTTAGCGTCATACTCACATGGTAATGTACAAATTGTAGGATTCGCACAAAAAATACAATGTATCTTGAAATCAAACTTTACACCACTCTCATCTACGGGAGCATCTGATCTCAACTGTTTGGCATGTCGAGCTTCAGTTAACTCCTCATCTCTACGCCTTTTTTCTACTCTATCTACAAGTAATTTAGAAGTATATAAAGATGCACACTTTCTGTGAATCTTTATTGAATAGTCACTCTCCAGCTGTTGGTGTAGCCCGTCACCTCTTCGTTTACTGGCTGACCGAATACTGTCAATTCGGGTTTCAGTGACGCTGACTTGGAAATCATCCCCAGCTGCTCTGCACTGACCAACTCTCCCAAATGTGCATTCCATATTAGAGGACCTAAAGAGTAGAAAAAATATATATAATGAAATCAGTAAAATCTTATCCGCTTTTAAGCAATGCATCAGCAACTAAGAGTCTGTAACATATTTACAGGCGGAGTTAAATTTTCAAATTTTGCAAAAACGTGTAACTATATTTTCTTTTCTTACAGTTCAAAGTAATTATAAATTTTAGGCATTTTAAAATATTGTTAAATGGCCAATTCTTAAACATTGACTGTGACATATAAGATACAATAACAAAGATAAATGAGGAATATTTGCATTACTCTTACCTTGTAGAGTCTTGTGACATGCAAATGTGAGAACTTTACATCAAAAATATTATGCATGTACCCAGCCTGTTTGTGATATGATCTAGCAAACTCTGTTCAGGAACCTGGGGATAAAGGGAAAAAACAATTGAAACTGTTGACCAACAACTTTCTGGTAGTATCTATGCTAAATATACATACTATGCGACTCCAACACTCTGTAAAGGAACTTTTGTTTGGTAAAAGATTATACAAACCTATTCATTGATTGATGCCGTTTTTTGTTTCCAGGTTATAAAATGACCTTGACCTCAACACTATGACCTTGACCATGAATTGCATCAGTGAAGTGGGAAATGAACGCAACACCCTAAAACATAAACTTAAGTAGCAATTGAGTTAATCAAAATTTAAAAATAACTGGCCATGTCATTTTATTGGTTTGGGGGTCAAAATTGACATAAACATTGACCTTGTACAAGTGACCTTGACCTTGAAATGCTTCGGTCACCTCACAAATCGATTCAGCAACCTAGGAAACCTATAATTTGATAGTAAAACCAACAAAATCAACCCATTAGTTGTTGACATGTGCAAGTGGTTGTTTTGCTAAATGCGGGTGGCAGCCATTTTGCAAATACGCAAATAAAAAAAATGCCACCGCCTAAATTTAATGTTATCATCCAGAAATGCTGACTAGGGGTCCCAAGGATGCCAAAAATACAAAAACCTCTATGACTTGTTTTTTTGAAGGGGTTTAGTTGGATTTTGCATGTTTTCCCCCTGACTACTTGCCTTTACCGGGCGAACGCTTGCCTTGCATACCACGCCCCGCCTGAGAGGCGTGGCTTTTGTGTGTTGAGTTTCTGATATATATTGCCGCCCGTTCGATGGGCTGATTCAGTGCTTTGGAGTTCGTTTGAGTGAGCTGGGAATAAATAAGCTCAGAGAAACCTAATTCCTGGCGTCGTCCATTTTGTCCGATTTTATCGTGCGAGCACAGCTCCCACAGTGGGGGCATTTCCCCCTCCCCCATCCTCCCCAAACTCCACTGGTGCAAGAATGAAGAAGTTGAGTGGAGAGAGGAGGCGAAAAATATAATTTTGTGTTGCAGGTTGTGACCACAGCGTGGTCAAACTCAATGTTGTTATTTTTCTATCGTGGTATTTTTACCACGGCCTTCCTTCCAGCTAGTGTGCTGCTAAACGGCAGACCTGGCTTCATATTAATGTTCAAAATATAACATTCGATTTAAATAGGGTGTTGCTCGATAATAAACTGACCATGACCCACTGATAAGACGGATGGCCGACATGACCGCATTGTTGAACCTCGCTTTTCGCTTCGCATACAAGAGAATTGCCAATTATGAAGAAGTACTGAAGTATAGCGCGCACAATGAAGAAGAAACCCCCGCATGCGCACCAAATGGCGGTTTCAACGGCAGTTTACAACTCTGTGAACTTTTCGTTAACAAATCTATTTCTGGTGAGCTGTGTTCACCTTTGACCATGTTTATCATGTTTGAGTAAACAAACACTCATGGAATTGAGAAAAATTACTGTTGATCCCGTTTAACTGTTTGACTGTGCGACTTGTTTGAGTTTTATTTGTTCGCTAACTGTTCGTTTTCAGAATTTCTTGCAGGTGCAACTGATGTGCGAAATGAATCTGATGGGGAGTAAATAAAAGCGAAATAGTAAAATTTCCATCATTTTTTACGGATTATGTGATGTACTAAGTTGTGGATTATTTGATGTAAAAAGTTGTTCGTTGAGCGTTGTTTCCGTTTCAACATCTGCGCTGTCAAAACTACTAACCACGCCCATCCGCTATGGCACACGTGACAGAATGGCGTGTTATAATTGGCTCGGCGCACCTGCTGCATTGTGGGGGCTTGTGGGGAGTTTTGGCCGTTTGGACTGCAAACATTTTGAGTGCCAATGTAGTAACAAGAAGCAATACCATGTATACTAGGTGTCGTGTATTGTAATGACAGTGAAGGAAGCGTGAGGTGGGCCAGTGAAAGAAGGCGGTCGAAGTTGACGAGGAGAGGCGGAGGAGGAGGAGGAGGAGAAGGGGGGCATAAGGAACTGTGGCCGTGGGATCGGAAGGAAAATGTCATTAACAATTCTTCCGATCGCCAAGGCCGACGCTGAGCAGGTTCGTTCGGTGTCCGGATTATTCCCTGTACCTTGATTGTGTCTCCTCAACTACCTACCGCCCCTCTTCCCCCACACTGCCCCTACCATCCTCTCCTCCACACTACCCATACCTTCGCTCTCTCTGCACTGTCCCTACCGCCCCCTCTTCCCCCACACTGTCCCTACCGCCCCCTCTTCCCCCACACTGTCCCTACTGCCCCCGCTTCCCCCACACTGCCCCTACCATCCTCTCCTCCACACTACCCATACCTTCCCTCTCTCTGCACTGTCCCTACCGCCCCTCTTCCCCCACACTGTCCCTACCGCCCCCTCTTCCCCCACACTGTCACTACCGCCCCTCTTCCCCCACACTGCCCCTACCATCCTCTCCTCCACACTACCCATACCTTCCCTCTCTCTGCACTGTCTCTACCGCCCCTCTTCCCCCACACTGTCCCTACCGCCCCCTCTTCCCCCACACTGTCCCTACCGCCCCTCTTACCCCACACTGTCCCTACTGCCCCTGCTTCCCCCACACTGTCCCTACCGCCCCTCGCCCCCTACACTGTCCCTACCGCCCCTCGTCCCCTACACTGTCCCTACCGCTCCCACTTCCCCCACACTGTCCCTTCCGCCCCCTCTTCCCCCACACTATCGCTACAGCCTCCTCTTCCCCCACACTGTCCCTACCGCCCCCGCACTCCCCACACTGTCCCTACTGCCCCCGCTCCCCCCACACTGTCCCTACCGCCCCTGCCCCCCCCACACTGTCCCTACCGCCCCCGCTCCCCCACACTGTCCCTACCGCCCCCGCTCCCCCCACACTGTCCCTACCGCCCCCGCTCCCCCCACACTGTCCCTACCGCCCCCGCTCCCCCCGCACTGTCCCTACCGCCCCGCTTCCCCCACACTGTCCCTACCGCCCCCTCTTCCCCCACACTGTCACTACCGCCCCCGCTTCCCCCACACTGTCCCTACCGCCCCCTCTTCCCCACACTGTCCCTACCGCCCCCTCTTCCCCCACACTGTCCCTACCGCCCCCGCTTCCCCCACACTGTCCCTACCGCCCCTCTTCCCCACACTGCCCCGACCATCCTCTCCTCCACACTGACCCTACCATCCTCTTCCCCCACACTGCCCCTACCACCCTCTTCCCCCACACTGCCCCTACCACCCTCTTCCCCCACACTGCCCCTACCACCCTCTTCCCCCACACTGCCCCTACCACCCTCTTCCCCCACACTGCCCCTACCACCCTCTTCCCCCACACTGCCCCTACCACCCTCTTCCCCCACACTGCCCCTACCACCCTCTTCCCCCACACTGCCCCTACCACCCTCTTCCCCCACACTGCCCCTACCACCCTCTTCCCCCACACTGCCCCTACCACCCTCTTCCCCCACACTGCTCCTACCGCCCTCTCTACCCCACACTGTTCCACTCCCCGTCTTATTGAAACTTTTTGGTGGTCATTGCCCCCTTGTAGTGCTTATGCCATAACCATTGATTTCGGTGACTTCACCGGTTTGTGCATCTGGTGGTGAATTACCCTCGGGCTGTAAAGGAAATTTCATTTGAAGTTCAAACATCAATAAAGTCTTGGGATGGTCATTTGGTAACTCATTGTGAGTGTGTTCATTTTGGGGTTTGTGTGGGTTCTTTTATTTATATTTATATTCTGTACTGGCCAAGTATTTATTCTTGCTTTCCTACCAGCTGGCTTCACACGTTGATACCACACAGCCTCAAGCAAGTCAGCACACCAGTTGGTTAAGGTGGGCCTACCTCCCTTTCCCCTGCTTTTACTCAGACTTGCTGCAAAGTTGTTAACTCACATGTGCTTTAGTCCAGTGAGCTTATGCGATCGAGCAAGTGAGTGAGTGAGTGAGTCTGTAAACACTTCAGTCATTATCGCTTGAACCAAACACACGATTTTGATGAAACTTGCCCACAAGTTTCATATTTGATGCCCAATTAAGGTGTATTGACAGCATCAAAATCTGTGCTCATTTAATGGGTTGAAATCAGGCCGAGAACGCTAAAAATTCCTGCCCTAATTTAAAGGGGGGCGTTCCATCAACAGCACAGCCATGCCCTGTGCCAAAAACATGCCCTGTGCCAAAAACATGCCCTCTGCCAAAAACATGCCCTCTGCCAAAAACATGCCCTCTGCCAAAAACATGCCCTGTGCCAAAAACATGCCCTCTGCCAAAAACATGCCCTGTGCCAAAAACATGCCCTGTGCCAAAAACATGCCCTCTGCCAAAAACATGCCCTGTGCCAAAAACATGCCCTGTGCCAAAAACATGCCCTGTGCCAAAAACATGCCCTGTGCCAAAAACATGCCTTGTGCCAAAAACATGCCCTGTGCCAAAAACATGCCCTGTGCCAAAAACATGCCCTGTGCCAAAAACATGCCCTGTGCCAAAAACATGCCCTGTGCCAAAAACATGCCCTCTGCCAAAAACATGCCCTCTGCCAAAAACATGCCCTCTGCCAAAAACATGCCCTCTGCCAAAAACATGCCCTCTGCCAAAAACATGCCCTGTGCCAAAAACATGCCCTGTGCCAAAAACATGCCCTGTGCCAAAAACATGCCCTGTGCCAAAAACATGCCCTGTGCCAAAAACGTGCCCTGTGCCAAAAACGTGCCCTGTGCCAAAAACGTGCCCTGTGCCAAAAACGTGCCCTGTGCCAAAAACGTGCCCTGTGCCAAAAACGTGCCCTGTGCCAAAAACGTGCCCTGTGCCAAAAACGTGCCCTGTGCCAAAAACGTGCCCTGTGCCAAAAACGTGCCCTGTGCCAAAAACGTGCCCTGTGCCAAAAACGTGCCCTGTGCCAAAAACGTGCCCTGTGCCAAAAACGTGCCCTGTGCCAAAAACGTGCCCTGTGCCAAAAACGTGCCCTCTGCCAAAAACGTGCCCTCTGCCAAAAACATGCCCTCTGCCAAAAACATGCCCTGTGCCAAAAACATGCCCTGTGCCAAAAACATGCCCTGTGCCAAAAACATGCCCGCTGCCAAAAACATGCCCTCTGCCAAAAACATGCCCTCTGCCAAAAACATGCCCTCTGCCAAAAACATGCCCTCTGCCAAAAACATGCCCTCTGCCAAAAACATGCCCTCTGCCAAAAACATGCCCTCTGCCAAAAACATGCCCTCTGCCAAAAACATGCCCTCTGCCAAAAACATGCCCTGTGCCAAAAACATTTCTTTTGGCAAGTTTTGGAATACAAGAAATATCCGTGGATGAGAGATTTCGGGTTCTAACCATTTTCTATTGGTACAAGCGAGCAGCACCTCTGTATAAGACATCCAGACAGACACTCAGGCAGACACACACACACACACACACACACACACACACACACACACACACACACACACACACACACACACACACACACACACACACACACACACACACACACACACACACACACACACTCTCTCAGGCAGACACACACACCAAAATGTAGTATAATTTCTCTTGCGGCCCCGGAACCAGACAAACAATATATTTATAATAGCCCTCACAGTTTCCACCACCCTCACTGCCAACGTGATTAACATTCAATATCATTTTTACGGCATGGCCTGTTGGGGCAATGTTGTCTAAAACGGCGTTTATCTGTCCGTATGTCCACACAAACGTACACCAATCAGAGCTGAGGATCTGGTCACATGATAGGGAGACAGAATTTGGTAATCTTTACATTTGCAAATTTTATTAAAATGAAATATAACAACCTCCTGTGGAACGTTTTGAGGTCCCAGCAGGTGCCTTAAGGTAGGTAGGAGGTTTCAGAAATTCTTCGATACAATTATGATTTTGAAATGCGATCGACACATGTCTTGCTCCCGAATCAGATGTGGACAGATGACGACGGTTCGCTGGTTTGATACCTCGATACAATCGTGATTTGACATTATATTTTGATATATCAATACCATAGTATTAATTTCTGATTGGAATGATGAATGATGCTGTTTCAAATGAGAATATATAGAATGTGCTGCCAATACCTGACATTTGACTGAAGGTGGCACAGGAATGTGGAATTTATTGGTTCATCGTTTGCCATTCGCTGTTTTTTACCCAGGTCATTCACGAACCGGCTGTCCATGCCTGAAGTCAAAACAAATTAATGCTTACATTATTTTCTAACTGGTATCCCCACCCAGGTCATACTTCCCAGGTCATACTTCCCATACCCAGGTCCTCTTCAACTAAAGTATCAAACGAGCCCGAAAGAGCCAGGCATGAGGATAGAGGATAATATATGCAATTCCAGTGAATGCTAAAGATGACGATCATTTGTTGTTAAATTAATAATGTCATAACCTTCTGATTCTTCCTAACTCTTCTTCATAACCTTTGGGTTCTTCCTAACTCATCTTCATAACCTTCTGGTTCTTCCACACTCATCTTCATAACCTTCTGGTTCTTCCTAACTCGTCTTCATAACCTTCTGGTTCTTTCTAACTTTTCTTGCCAACTCATCTTCATAACCTTCTGGTTCTTCCCAACTCATCTTCATAACCTTCTGGTTCTTCCCAACTCATCTTCATAACCTTCTGGTTATTCCTAACTCATCTTCGTAACCTTCTGGTTCCTCCCAACTCATCTTCATAACCTTCTGGTTCTTCCCAACTCGTCTTCATAACCTTCTGGTTCTTTCTAACTTTTCTTGCCAACTCATCTTCATAACCTTCTGGTTCTTCCCAACTCATCTTCATAACCTTCTGGTTCTTCCCAACTCATCTTCATAACCTTCTGGTTATTCCTAACTCATCTTCATAACCTGGTTATTCCTAACTCATCTTCGTAACCTTCTGGTTCTTCCCAACTCATCTTCATAACCTTCTGGTTCTTCCCAACTCATCTTCATAACCTTCTGGTTATTCCTAACTCATCTTCATAACCTTCTGGTTCTTCCTAACTCGTCTTCATAACCGTCTGGCTCCCCCTCCCATTCACGCTCTGCGGTAAATTATCCTCCTATCCTGAAAACAGTTAGAATCGCTATGGTTTTTGGTTGTGTTCCAATAACTCTGTGTTGTTTTTAGCCCCTTTGTCTTCTCCAAAATAGTCTTCTTTATTGAATGTTGAAGGCCCACTCTCGCCGTGAAGGGCATGCACATTCGACCCGGCTTCTGATCCTGAAGTCATTGTCTGAGATCCTTGACGGGCAAGTTTTCTGAAAACTTTGGAAAACTCGTCGCGATGTTAAGATCGCTTGTAATCGACTGTGGGCTGCCCCAACCTCCCCCCACCGCCCATTTCCCCTTATATGGGCCTATCTCAGCAGGCGCTTTGTTTATAGATTGAGAAACACAAAGATACAGGTCATTATTATTGTGGACAGGTTGGGTGTGTGACAAGGACCAATTGAATAGATTTTAGTGAAGATCCAGATCTAGGTATTATAATTTTTTAAATTAAGTAATGTGATTCTTCATAATTGAGAAATGGAGCCAAAAATGATATATAGCTGGATATTTCAAAAAGTTGTGGACGAGTTATGACAAAACTAGGTGGATGAGTTGGGTCGGTGACCAGAACAAGCCAAATAGATTTTGGTTCCAATCCCGATGCAGATCCGGCCTATCTTTGGGATAGAAAACGTAAACTGTTCAGCCAGGTTGTGCTCTACTCAGTGCCGTTCTAGTTATTTTCTGTAAATGTCGGTCGAGGCTCGTGGAATAGCCCTTTATTTATTTTTGTATACGAAAACGGGGCTCACGGAAGATTGGGGACACAGAATGGCTAAAATACAGTTGAGATGGAGATCAGCTGAAAAACAGCAGGGTAGGACACTTATGGGTGAGGGGATGATTGAGAAAGTTGAGGTTGAGGTAGGAGGACATGTGGGTGGTGGGAGAGGGGGGGGGGGGGGGAGGGAGGGTGGTCTAGGGAAGCGATGAATGAGGTTGATACAAACTTCATGGGTCAGGAGGGTTTTAATTGTTTTAAAAACCAATGCCAAAAAGACTCTCGGGCATCTGTCGAATCATTTAAAAAAATTTTTTTATTCGGCCAAAATCTCAGCGTGTGCTGATTGTTAGGACAAACCCCTCTGTGGCAATATTCTGTAGAGAGTAGTGGTTAATTAATAAAAGTGTAGCTCTCTGTTTTGAATGACCTGATGGGCCCTAATAGCCTCACAGGGATCACAGGAAGTGTCAACCTGTTCTGGTTTTGTCGCAGCTTTATGATTATGGAGATTAATGACAAGGATGTCAAAATTAAATAATGCAAGAAAAACACAAAGGTATTTGGAACTCTGCAGTTGGCTCGTCATGTAATTCTATCCACCACAGGTGTGGCACCTTGGCGTCTCTGTCGACCTGAACCCACAAGAGCTATACCTCTTGTAAACCAAAACCCGACTGTAGACACCAACCCACCAGAAGCAATGGAAATGCAGGTCTCAAAAGTTTGCTGCACAACTGTTGCACTTGATTTGCATTGTGATCTTACCAAAGGTTTAATATCGACAGCAGTTTGTGTGTACCTAGCGAGCATTAGTCATGAAGTTATGCTACCAGGCATGTGCCTTGAATGTGTTGTTTTGGAACCTGCCGGGTGCACCATCAAAACCTCCCTTCACTGCTACTCGATCACTATAAATTATTCGCAAGTTCGAGCCTGCTTGGTGGAACCGGAGAAGCAACAAAGCTAAGTTCGTGGTCGTCCCACCTCCTGCAATTTCCCCAAGCAACCAATTAGGTTTAAGCAGGGGCGGCAACTGTTTTAGAATTTGCAGAGTCTGATTGGCTGGTAACCTCACCCAACCTGAAACTGCAGGATTATCTTGGAGATGTAGTACTCTCACTCCTTCCCCCCCAATGACGTTGCGATCAGTGTTTTAATGTGTGATTATCAAAGGCTATTGATACCTGCAGTGTCAAAGTTTTGCGAACTATACTTTGGTGGGAATGGAGAGTGAGGGGACTGGTCACCTACGTTACAGGTAAGATTTTGTTTGCTGTTCCACCATTAAAACATTATTGTAATGGAGGAACAAACTACAGCCACCTGGGGTTGTATGGTGTTGTTTTATTTCTAGATGGCACCTTCTTTCTTCACTGCTTGCACAGAAGAGCCAGTTTTTCCATGCATTTTCTTTTTGTGAAGGAGGAGTCCGAGTCTGGACTGTAGCTACAATAGACTCCCTAACTACTTTACAAATTGCTCCCATGCAAAATGCATTTCCAAGCACTCATGATTTCATCTTGGCCTGTACCAAATCGACCGCACAAACAAAGTTTTATTACTTCCGCCAGTGAAGGTGGACGGAGGTTATGGTTTCACCTCTGTCTGTCTGTCTATAAGCAGGATATCTCCAAGTTGTGATGGATTCGGATGAAATTTGGTGGACAGGTTGGACATGTGATAAGGATGAAATAAGATTTTGGTGAGGATCCAGATCCGGATGCAGCTCCATGGTACTCACAAGTACAAAATCGACCAGTGCCAAACATCTAGATTCCAAAATAGCACGATTCAATTTCTGTTAAAGTGTCTTGATGACTAGGGGTAGGTAGTATGATGGAATGAGTGGGGTACAAAACGTAAACTGTTTAACCTGGCAGAGGTGTGTGCTCTCCCGAATGCTGTTCTAGGTTATCTGTGTGTGCTTCTCTTTTCCTTGATCTCTTTAAAATCTCTGCTGATCACTTCATTATCTCGCTGTATTCTCTCAAGTCTCACTTACTCATCTTCTGTTGGCTTGTTACCCGACTTTTCGACCTATATCCTGTCCCACTTATAATGATCATCCTTTATTTTCTCTCATCTCATACCCACACATCGCTCACTTGTTCTTCGTCACCTTTGTGCAGGATGGAGGCTTCTTGTTTGGAGTTGGCCCTCGAAGGCGAGCGATTGTGTAAAGCTGGAGACTTTGTGACAGGTGCCTCGTTCTTTGAAGCAGCGGTTGACATTGGAACCGAAGATGCCCAGACACTCAGTGCGATCTACAGCCAGCTGGGTAGTGCCTACTACCACCTTGGACAGTTTTCTCGAGCACTTACCTACCACACGCATGACCTGACCCTAGCACGGTGAGCGTCCCGTAGCCCAGTGCTTCTGTTAAACTCGAGCCTTATTCAGCCCATGCAAATGAATATTTGTTCACATCACATCTGCCTGAAAATTCTCATTCTCACGAAAATATTTCCTATCGACTGTGCATATGGAGTTTTATTTTCATCACTCGTCGAATCCTGTGACTTTGTGAGTAATGCCTGTGCCTGTGTCCAACGACCCGATCTGCAGGACGATGAGCGACAAGGTTGGCGAGGCAAAAGCAAGTGGGAACCTTGGAAATACGTTGAAGGCTCTAGGACAGTTTGATGAGGCGATACGCTGCTGCGGCCGTCAGTTGGAGATTTCCCGACAGTTGGGAGATGAGGTATGTGCAATGGTGCAGATGGCCGATGATGTTAGCACAGCACAATGTGGTTTGGCCACAATTGTGATGCATATGAGGTGTGTCATGCAACCTCCAACTGATGTATTGTTTATTGTTTAAATGTATAAATACTCAGCATGTGAAAGTTTGCACTTCCATTATTTATTTTGCACTAAGAGGTGAGGGGAGAAGAGAGGTTGCCGTGTGTTTTCACATGACTGGAATTAGGGTGTGGTGTTCGTTCACCTCTGCCCTTGCCGAAAGCTGCCAAACCTTTGTGCCAAAGAAATTGTCATGTGAATTGACTTCAAAAATTGTTTATTTTACCTTTTCCAAACTCCTTCTCTAGTATATCCACATTTACTCCCCCCCATCCCCCCCCCCCCCTGCCCCACTCCAAAGTTTTTATTTATTTATTATTAATTCCCTGATGAAGTGTTTATAACTGCTGCACTTGCAGATCGGTGATGTTCGTTTTTGTATCATTGCTGCGTGCCAGGTCGGTGAGGCAAAGGCGTTGTACAATCTGGGTAATGTGTATCACTGCCGCGGTAAGCAATCAGATGCCTGGGGCTCTGGTGAACTTGCTGAACTGACCAGTGAATCTTCAGAAGCTCTGCATATGGCAGTGCGCTGCTACCAGTAAGACAATTGACTAGGCCTTGTTTTCCAGTTTGTTTCCACCTTTCCACTGTTTTAAGCCTTCTAGACCTCGCACTGCTTCGGTTAAGATCCATCACTTGCCTCGCAGAGAGAACCTGGAGCTGGCCCGCAGACTCGGGGACAAGGCGGCGCAGGGTCGGGCCCTAGGGAACCTTGGAAACACGCACTACCTTTTGGGAGAATACTCGCAGGCAGTGATGTTCCACGAAGAGGTAAGTAAGCTACAGACGTTCCATCAGCTGTCACAAGACTGTCAAGAGTTGCGTGTCAGTGATGGATACCCCGTTCTTCTTCAGCAGCCTTGTTTTGACCGGTGTGATTTTTATGGGAACGTTGTGTACCTAACATTTATCCCATCCCTGGTGTTGGCTTAGCGGTTAGGGTGCCGGCTTGGGATCCTAGGATCCTGGGTTCGAATCCCGGTCGATCGCTAAATTAACACCAGGGGGGTTGACTCAGCCTGTCATCCTTCCGAGGTCGGCAAATTGAGTACCAGCTTGCTGGGATGAATGATCCCGGTGTGTACCCCGGCTTAGAATAGGTACACCGTATCCCTGCGCATCGTAAGAGCGTGACCAAGGGTTGGCGTCAGGAAGGGCATCCGGCCATAAAAACATTGCCTCAAACAGGGAACCATGATTGTCATGGGGCCCGCAAGGCTAACCCCTGCTCTCGTGGGGAAAATGGCCTTAAAACGATCATTCATTCATTCATTCATTCATTCATTCATTCATATTGTGCACCTAACATGGAGTTGACTGTGTTGGATAATTTTGTACACATTCTGAGAAGCATTATGGGTTTTTGAAACTAGTGTCTGATTCTGTGATGGCAACATTATTGGCTCATTGATCATGTACCTCACCCTGGCCTGCTAATTGTGATGCATCTTCATGTGGTCCAAAAAGGAAGGTAATGACTTGTTTTCATTGAAGTTCTATATTTTGTATTCTCTCTAATGCTGAAGTACTGTTTCTTGACTTTATGGATACCACTCCACAATGTTCTATGGAAGTGCCACCAGTAAGAATATAAAATGTGAACGGATGGATCTGGTTTCCTGGATTTATTGATGTTCGAACTAGTTGGTTCAATTCAGTTCACTTTTATTTTCATTTCGTAGCTTCCGCTGATTTCTATGACAATTTCCGAATGTATATACCAATATATAACATTTGCTCCAACTATCACCAAAAATACATCAAATGGAAATATACAAAAAGGTTGCCCACATAAAATGGTCTACAGTTGTAAATCAAAGCAAAGGAAGGTGAATGCAATTTCAATACAAGAGCGGCACTCAGAAGTTGAAGCCTCCACCTGGTTGGCCATATCATTCAATGGTGAAGAATGAATGAATGAATGATCGTTTTTAAGGCCATTTTCCCCGCTAGAGCGGGGGTTAGCCTTGCGGGCCCCATGACAATCATGGTTCCCTGTTTGAGGCAATGTTTTTATGGCCGGATGCCCTTCCTGACGCCAACCCTTAGTCACCTCTTACGATGCGCAGGGATACGGTGTACCTATTCTAAACCGGGGTCCACACCGGGATAACTTAACACCGGGTGAAGAATAACTTTAAAATTCTACTAGTTGGATCTGGATCTGGATCTTCACCAAAATTTAATCGATTCTTCCTTGTCACACACACAACCTGTCCAACAAGTTTCGTCCAAATCCATCCATAACTTTTTGAGATATCCTGCTATGTATCGTTTTTGGCCCTATCTCCCAATGGTGAAGAATCACTTAAAAAGTCTAGTAGGCGGATCCGAATCCGGATCTTCACCAAAATCGAATCATTTCGTCGGTATCACATACGCTACATCTCTGCTAAATATTGCCTGAATCCGTCCACAACTTTTTGAGACATTTTGTTCACAAACGGACAGACAGACAAACGGACAGACAGACAGGGGTGAAAACATAACCTCCATCCACCTTTGGTGGCTTTCACATTTTCACATTTCCTAATAAGTTCACATAACGTGCGGGTTCACTCATCATTATCAGTTCATATTGAGTCCGAGCCAAAATATCAAATAATACAATGTACAAGAAAAAAAGCAAGTTAAAATTGAATGGAAATAGTATACAAAAGTCATGTAGGTGAAAGGTATCCAAAACAAATAATTCCACCTATTCAATCATACTACCCCCTTATTTATTGAGACACTTCGACACAAATGGGATCGTGCTATTTTAATATCTGGCTGTTCGGTACTGGTCGATTTTGTACTTGCTGCATTGTACCACGGAGCTGCATTGTGTGAGTGGCATCGCTTTTCAGGAACCAGGTACTATACCTCCTCCGAGATTGCACACAAGAGGATGCAAACTTGGAACATAGGTTTATTCTTCTTTCCTCAAGTGTTTCAATCTCAGTCACTACGAGGGCATCTGAATCGGAGTTCTACTGGTTACTGAGAACGATCCTTGTTGTTGTTTTCTCGATTTTCTCTAGGCCGTTGGTTTGCCCTTTTGTTCGTCGAGGATGCCATACTGATGCAGCATATTTGAATGGTGGCTGGACGTTTGACTTGTAGATGTTCACAAGGTCGTATTGTGGGATATTAAACTTTTTTGTTTACTCAGCAAATGCACTCTCATCCTCTTGGAAATTATTTCCTTACTTGCTTGTCCCACTTTAGATCATCTTGGATCCATACTCCCAGAATTTTGGTTTCCTCCACAACATCGAGGGTATTAATTCCAAGGTTGAGGACAGGTGGTTCTGGTGGTGGTGTATGGTTGTAGCTAATTTGCTGCTGTTTGCATTTAGCTCTATTGAAGTGAAGATTGTTCCCATCAGCCCATTTGCTGAGTTCAGTAAGGGCATTTTGCATTGCAGAGGGGTCTCTCGATGACCTCACCCCTCTGATACTCAGATTGTCGACTTCCATTGCTGCAGCTTGATGAATCCTTTGCGTCATTGATCATGGCAAAGAATGCCAGAGGACCAATCTTTGTTCCTTGTGGTACTCCACAGCTTCGGGATTTCCAGTGTGATAGCACAACTTGGTATTTCACACTCTGTCGTCTGTTAGAAAATCTGCTATCCACGGGATAATTTCTCTTCTGACTCCTAACTTGATGAGTTTTGTGGTGACAATTGTCTTGTGATCTATGGAGTCTAAAGCTTTGGAGAAGTCTGTAGCAAGATTCCCAATAGTGTCAGTTTTGTCAGAGCCCTTATGGAATTCTTGCAGCATTTCAACCAATCGGTGTGTGGTTGAAGACTCCTTAAGACTCCGGCACTGATGTCTTTCGATATTGGGTATCATATCTTCCTGCATCCAGTTGGCGATAAATTCCTCACAAACCTTTGCGCGCTGGGAAATTAAGGATACTGGCCCGGTTGCATAAAACTCTAACCTTGAGGAAAGATATCCCTTAAGGTACGTTGTATTTCCTTAGCTAAGGGTTTCCTTAGGTATTTTTGCATAAACAACCCTTAAGGATAAGGATTTCCCTAAAGTTAAGGAAATCCTTGGGAGTTGTTGCTGTGACAGGCAACCAATCAGATTTGAGATAGGAAGAGGCGTCCGAAAGCAAGAACACGTAATGAACATGTAATTTTAAATGACACTTGTTATATTGTGCTCCCTTAACTTAACCTTAACTTTAGGGGAGAATTTAAGGGAAAAACTTAAGGATATTTGTGTATGCAACCATCCTCAACTTAAGGATGTCCTTAAGGAATAAGTTAAGGCAATCCTCAAATTTTTCCTTAAGGATGCTTTATGCTACTGGGCCACTGGTCTCAGCTTTTTGAGAACAGCCACCTTTTCCTTCAGTACAGGAACCACATCGGCCTCTTTCCAGATTTGTGGAAGTTTGTCCTCTCACAATTATGAATTGAATATATCAGTGATGGGAATACTGAGTGCACATGCTAAATCCTTGAGAGGTCTGTTTGGAATATCATCAGGGCCAATGGCTTTCCTTGCATTGATCCTGCTTAATTCGCAGTACATCTCCCACACTTCAACTTCAGGTGGTTCTTCAGCAGGTAGATATGATGGATGTTCGTGAACAAGTAGGGGTGGTCGACTTTGTGATGTCGCAGAGAATTCATGTTTGATTGCATTCACTATTTTATCAGTACCTTCAGAAATTGTTGGCTTAGTGATGGCGGAAGGTATCCGGAGCCTGTTGGCAAGCAGCTTGATGCAACGGTGCCACCTCGAAGGAGCAGATGTCCTTGGATCACCCAGTGAGTTCTCATCGAAATTTGCCCGAACCTGAGCAATCTTCTTTGCAGCCAAGTTATTGTAGTGTCACCATTCGGTCATTGAGCCACTTTCAAATGCTAAATGGTATCTTTCACTCCTGCCTCATCTAGGGTCTGTTGGCCTTATGGCATTTGGCCGATTTTCATGGAAAATATACATATATCAACAGCCTCTTGGAGTGACTTGTAGATGGCATCAGACTGATTGGGTATCTGGTGCTGCTAGAACCTCATACCAGGTCTTCGATGTAATTCATTGCCCAAACTGACAGATGTTCTGGTATGTCATTGGACATGAGGTTTTCCTGATAACCCCTTTGAGTCTGATTGGCTGGTTTTTTTGGCCTGATTGGCCTGATAACCCTGATAACCCCTGAACCCCTCCATTTCGTTTTTGGGAATCTACAACACCGTGTTATGGTCACTCAGTCCCATCGGAGACGCAATCATTCAAAGTTAGTCAAGCAAATGGCCTTTCTGGATTTGCAATTGTTTTTCGCAAGTTGAGAACAATCAAGGATACATGTGGTTTTGAGGCCCAGGCACTGAAAACGATGTGGTTTTGAATCTTATTACTTTTGTGAGTTTGTAAGTGGTGAAACATTAGTCATTTCACTGTGAGATGAGCTGAAGTCTAGTTCATAGTTTCTGCAATTACGTAAGTCATCGTCGCCGTTCATATAAACCACGTGGCTGCGGGTTAGCATCAGTTCTCTCGGGGGTGTGACATTACCGCTGATGTAGTAGCCCCCATGGTTAGGACAGGAATTTTGAATTTGGCCAGTGTGCTGGCAATAGCTCACCTACTCTCCGCGAAAGACACCATGGGATCTTAAACATTCACCAACTAATGCCGGCAGATGGGATGCGCAGTTAAACAACCATCCGAGGACGTTCGTGAACGGTGCACACATTGTTAATTCACCCTGCTTGAGAAGCAACAGGATGACCATTTATAGCTGTGTTGACATTTTAACCCATGCTCGACAGCTCATAGGTGAGTGTGCATACCTCTAGGCTATCCATATCCTGCCAGCCCAAGGAATGAAGCAATTGGGATAATCTGCTCTATTCACTGTCCCACACTGGGACACTTAGGAGAGATTGGGTGCATATGCCCGTTTTGGTCACTTTTATCTTCTAACCTTGGTACTCATGTGGCCTGAGCAGTTGGTTTTAAAGAAACACACACACACACACACACACACACACACACACACACACACACACACACACACACAATACCTTGAGTTCTGGTTGGTCTCTGTTCCATCTCCTGAAAGCCACCCACATGTAGAGATAACAGTCAACAACATTTCTGTAATAGAATGGAATATTTCAAAAACATTTATAAACTGCAAAGTTGGGAATTTGTCATGTATTCACTACGTTTGGGAAATCCAGTACACTTGATTGAACCACACTACACTACACCGCATAACAAGCTGGATTTTATAGGGTCAAGTATGCAGATCACTCTTCAACATTCAATAGAGAGACTTCTTACGCTCGTGCCACCCTGTTGCGGCAAACCACGGCTGACTTTCATGGGCCTGCATCGATTGTCGATTGCTCGGCACACCCTTTACACATTTTACAAAGAATCGGGTGTCCTTACACATGCTTGTGCACGTTTTCGAGGTTATACACTCAGAGTATTGTACAATTCGTATCATGTACAGCATCCTGTAAATGTTAGTGATTACCTGGAGATAACGATGGCACCCCTCACTCCTTTAGCCAAGTGGTAGAAGTTAGTGAAAGAGGAGGCTTGAGGTCACCTCTGATTTATTCGACACCTCACCTTACTTTGAGTGTTATTGCCATACCTGCGAGTAAGTTTTTTGTGGGGGTGTGGGGACTGTGTCCATGTGTGTGTGCGAGCAGCGGTTAAAGATTGCACGAGAATTTGGAGACAGGTGTGCGGAGAAAAGGGCATACACAAACCTGGGGAACACTCACGTCCGCCTTGGGGAATTTGCTTTGGCCGTGGAGCATTACAAGTAAGCCAATAAATTGTAGTGTCATTGGTAACTTTTGCCTCATACAGAGGTCTCACCCCCTCACTATCCTTTTAATCCTTTTTTATTATGCCTCCGCCCCCAAAGGTGGCCTGAGGCATTTTGTTTTCGGGTTGTCCGTCTGTCCGTTCGAGCTAAACCTCGCTTTTTTCAGTGAACACATGTCCGGTTGAGACGAAACTTTCAGGGTAGGAGTGACACCCATGCATAATGTTTTTTTTATGATCGTTTTGACATCATAGGTCACGTGGTTTGGTAGCCATCTTGGATTAAATGCAAGTAATTAAAAAATTATTTCTCGGAAATCGCTGAATGGAAAAATTTGAAAGTTGGCACATTGTCAAGTACTCCCAATGGGGAACAAAAGCATGATAATGTTGACATCATCAATGAAGTGGTATACCAGCCAAAAATGTTTTAATCGAATTCCTTATCCTAAAAATCTGAAATTGCACGCGCATGATCTATGACCCATTTGTTTTGAAATATTAAACTTGTGACATAAATCACATGGTTTGGCAGCCAAATTGGATTTAACCTGTTGAAATAAACAAAAAACATCTTCTCCAAAACCACGAAAGTGATCGACTCAAAACTTTACGTGTGTCATTGACTGGGCATGACGATTAAAGGTTGATCACGAAAACATCATCGATCACATGGTGTGGCAACCATATTGGATTGAAGGAAAATATGAAATAATTATATCTCAGAAACCACTTACCTTATTGATGCAAAACTTTAGAAATGTCATCTAACACCATTGTTGCATATAGTTTGAAAATGTTGATGTGGTAGGTCACGTGGTTTGGCAGCCATCTTAGATAGAAAAATGAACCTTATCCGATCAACACGAAACTTCACAAACGTGATCCCCTACCCATACATATGCAGATTGTGCATTTTTAAGGTCATATGCCACATGGTGTGGCAGCCATATTAGCTTGAAAGCCAATATTAAAAAAAAAACTCTTCTCTGAAACGGCTTCACCGATTGATGTGAAACCTGTCATGGGTGGTGAAAATGTGATAATTGAAAACAGCTGAAGGGATTTAAATCAAACTTGTATATTTTTAGGCAGTGAACGAGGGCATCTACCCATTGTGGGACTATGCGGAGGCATATTGGCAACAGTCACATTGCTCTGGTTTCAATGATATAAACACGCAAGTGTCTGTTCTGACCTCTTTCATTTTGACAGGCTGCTGCTGCTGCTGCTGTTTATTTTGTCCCTATTCATTCTGGCCCGATTTATTGTTCAGAGTTCAAATATGTGGGATTTGAGTCTTCATCAATACTCGATTTAAATTTTTTATTTTTTTTATTTTTTTTTGTATACAAGATCGAGGCTCGTGAAAGAGCTAACATTAATCACACAAAAAGACAAACTGACACACAAAACACAAAAAACAAGGGGAGCGGCAGACAAGATGGGGAGAGAGGGGGAAGGACACAAAAGAGAGGGGGAAGAGGGGGAAACTTATAATGAACTTGCAATAATTTTTTAGCCGATTCATAATGCAAAATCATTTTCCTGCTTCGCTAAATCAGGTTGTTCCCTGTGATATCCAAAGTTGTGCATTTGTGTTATTCACCGATTAGCCTGACAAAGTATCTACTTTTTGCTGCATTTGAAAGTTAACGCTGATAAGTTCAATTGCTCAGTTTCGGTAGATTTATTGATGGCAAATGTGCGGACAATTGCAGCACTCGAGAAAAATAAAATAATAAGAACTAGAATGAGCAATCGCTTGTTTTGTGTGGTTTTATCGTATTTATTTTATAGGCGTACTCGCATTCTAATTGCACATACTTTATAGGTGTACTCGCATTTTAATTGTACATACTTTATAGATGTACTCACATTCTAATTGTCCATACTTTATAGATGTACTCACATTCTAATTGTCCATACTTTATAGATGTACTCACATTCTAATTGTACAGACTTTATAGGTGTACTTGCGGGAGTTGTCCTCCTGTATAGAAAAAAAATAAGACAACTTTCACATTGTTGACAAAGGACCATTTATCAATTACGTACATATGGAGAGAAATGTTTGATGCCAGGCTTTTTTTGATGCATTCTAATTGTACATACTTTATAGATGTACTTACATTCTAATTGTGCATACTTTATAGACGTACTCACATTCTAATTGCACATACTTAATAGATGTACTCGCATTCTAATTGTACATACTGTCATGTGACTACCCTGTAGTGAACACCACAGGGCAACACGGATGATCAAACAAACTTTAACTCCAAGGCGTTCAATCAAAAAATGACGGTATTCTTTACACACGAGGGCAAGGAGGATGATGAACTTACCTGGACGGCTTCCACCCATCTTCTTCGCACCTGGATAAATTAATTCCAAGCCGACACAGGATTAAAATGTACAAAAATACCGGCTTTATTAAAGAAAATGCTGGTAACAAAGAATGTACGATAAGACTAAATTCCTAATTGGAGCGCCCCCAT
Source organism: Myxine glutinosa (assembly GCF_964187855.1). Taxonomy (NCBI): domain Eukaryota; kingdom Metazoa; phylum Chordata; class Myxini; order Myxiniformes; family Myxinidae; genus Myxine; species Myxine glutinosa. The sequence goes on along the minus strand of NC_136273.1, from coordinate 48,620,160 downwards.
ACAGACCCAAATACAGACAAAGGGAAATATAAAAGAACGAAAATAAATGTGTTATTTATTGTGGCCACTTAGCTCCGAGTTGCTCTTGAACGTCGTCAGGAATCGTCAAAGATCGTCACAGGCCTCTACGTCCTTGCGCGTGAAACCACAGGCTGCACTGCCCGTGGGCGCGAACTAGGCCTCACGCGCAGTCCGCTCACTCCTGGCTCCATGCGCAAAACGAACAGGCCGCGTCCACTCGGTCGCTCCAGCCGCGCTTGTCCTCACGATCGCTCCAGCCGCGCTTGTACTCACGATCTTGTTCACCAAAGCCAGAGGATGCAAGCCAGCCACGAGAAGACGAAGAAGAGCGATGTTGGGACACGACCGTTCGTCGTCAAAGCCAGGGCTCGAGAAGCAAAGAAAAAGAGGGGAAAGCCAAGAGGAGAAAATGTCGACAGAACGTTCTTCTATACCCAAGGCTCTGACATCTTCTCAGGACGTGTCCGTGTCCACTCCCATCGGCGAGTGCCATCTTAGCAGTCCTTGCATCATTAAATCCTGGACCAATCACTGCTCTTTGGGGTGTGGCCCCACGGTCCTGCCTGTGCCCGTGTGCTCACCAGGTCGGTGTTATCAGCGGTAGTGCTCAATGTCATGCTTCTGGTTGTTTTTTATTCAGGGTGGTAAATGCGCGATTTCTTTCTTGGTGTGTGCTATGTGTGTGTCATAAGGAACAGAGGAAAAATAACAGAGGCCATTACATACAGGGGATTAATTACCTATAATCCCTAACTAATTAACATAACCCACCCCTCGTGATGGGAACGAAGATGCGGCATACGGTCTACCGGATCCCTACTTATGATACATGAGGGTTTCTTCTTCTTCATGAAAGTTGGAGCGCACTACTATGCAATTCTACCTGGAATGAGGTATTGCCTACCCCCACAAATGTAGCAATACTTTATAGATGTACTCACATTCTAATGGTGCATACTTTATAGACGTACTCACATTCTAATTGTACATACTTTGTAGAGGTACTCACATTCTAATTGTACATACTTTATAGACGTACTCACATTCTAATTGTACATAATGCCGTCAGTTAAGACCGTGGGATCGGGATAGCCTGAACAAGCTTCAACTCCAAGGCGACGATCAATTGCGGATTTGACAATGCAAGTACGGGAGGAAGAAGGAAGAGGAAGAAGCGGCGAGCTCTTACCTCACAGCCTGCGCACGCCAGCGTCTTCAACCTGCAAATAAACTCAAACCGAAACGGAGGTAAAATGTCCGAAAATAAACAGGTTTATTACATGGAACCCGATACAAAGGAAACGCGACGGAAGAAACTAATTCTAAATTGGGACGTCCCCACACAGATTTCAAATACGAGACAAAGGGGGAAGGGATAAAATAAATGTCTCGTCGTGTGTTTGTGAATGCGAGCTTATCTCCATCTGGCAGTGTCAGGGATCGCCTGGCTCGAGCGCGTCGTCCGACTCAGCTCCGGTTGGCGCGAACTGCCTGGTCTTTGGCGCGGAGCGGCCCTCGGCGCACTTGCTCATCAGCGCTCCAACGCAAGCCTCGCTCGTCGTTCGTCGTTCGCACACCAACGCAAGGCAGAGAATCGACGGCGTTCCTTCTCTCCACTGTCTTCCGAACTGCTCGTTCCTCCACCAGGTCCGAAGCAAGAGAAGGCCCAGCGCGAAGGGACAGTCAGGAGCAAGAGGCCAAGAGAAGAGAAGAGAGGGAAGAGAGACAAAATGCCGGCGAGCGAGCGGTTTTATCACTCCCGGTATGACGTCAGCCCTCCTCTCTCCCAACCAGTCCCTCGTTTATTGGTGGTCTTTTGCGCCTTCTGACGTCACCGGCGCTTGTCCTTCAATCAGCGACCTGCTTCTAAGTAGTGGTTTTGTGCCTTCCGCACTGATTGGCCAAATGTTCGTGCCTTCCGGACTGATTGGCCGAGGTGTCAACAGTCGGTGGCCAATCAGTGTGCCGCTCCTTCACCTTCCTTACCCACAATCACGGGGAAGCTTTTTGTCCCTTCCCCGACCAATCACACGTTCTCCTGGGCATGGCTCCCAGCCTGCCTGGCACAATGTTTGTCGCCATGGTGGCGTAATGCGCGGCCGCTGCCTGTTGGTTTTTCCGGTCAGTCATTGTAAGGGGGGGGGGGGGGGGGGGAATTATTTAATGTGTGGTGTGCTAATGGGTCTATCTAATGTCTATAGGATGTATTGCCATAACGGACACCGGGTAGATCACAGAGGGAACAACACGCACTGGAGTTAGCATATTCCCTAATTCTACTTAACATGCACTGCCCCCTCGTTGCGGGGACGAAGATACAAGCTTAATCCGACATCCAGGCTACACAGAACTTATTACAGGTGAGGTTCCCTATCACGAGAGCCGGACACCTACCAATGCAGATCTACCTGGATCTAGATATTCCTCTACCCCAAAACATTGAAAAAGAGAATGTGTACTACTGGCTACCACTAGGTGGCGTATGTGACCTACGTCAGCACATTCTGTGTGAACAAACGGAAAAACAATAAACTATAACTCTGGAAGAAGAGAATGTGGCACCACTATATAACTTTAATAGTGTTGAGAATGTCTAAAAAGAGAGCAAAGAAAACTTCCCACTGCTACTAGACAAGGAAGATGTCAAATGGGAGGTGGACGGAAACGTTCAGGTCCCAATGGTGAAGACCAAACAGTTTAATCCATTGCACAATATCGTTCCGAGCTGTTGGGGAACATATTTGATCACGATTCTATTGCTGAATGGTAATGTTATGAATTTGGGTAGAGGAATGTCTAGAGCCAGGTAGATCTGCATAGGTAGGTAACTCGACTGTCGTGGTAGGGAATCTATATGTAATTTCTGTGTGTAGCCCGGATGTCGGTATAAGTGCGTATTTGTGTCCCTGCCACGAGGTGTCGGGGCGTGCTAAATAGTACAGGGATTATGGATAACATTCCCTCGTTTGTCGTTCCCTCTGTCGCCAATCCAGTGTCCCTTATGGCAACACACTCACATAGACACGTAGATAGGCCCATTAGTGCACACATTAGATACATCCCCTTCCTTACAAAAAGACTTACAGGAAAGACGAGCAGGAAGCAGCCGAGTACAACGCCGGCGTGGGCGTCAAACATCGAGTGAGGCAAGCTATAGCCACGCCCAAGGAGCGTGTGATTGGTTGAGGCGGAAGGCGGAATGGTTGGTGCGGAAGGCGCGAACCTTCGGCCAATGAGTGCGGAAGGCGCGAACACACGACTTAGAAGGGGGTCGCTAGTTGGGGGAAGAGCGGGCGTGACGTCAGAAGGCGATCACGCCAGAAAAGATCACGAAGAATCGAGGCTCTGATTGGTGGAGCGCCGGGGCTGCCGTCACACCGCGCGTGACAAAACGTCTGGTTCGCAGGCATTTCGCCCCTGCGTGCTTCACTCTTGGAGATCACGCCTTCGTGCTTCACTCTTGGAGATCGCCCTTCGTGCTGGAGATCGCCCCTTCGTGCTTGTGTGGCTCTGCGCTGGACCCTTCGTGCTTCGCTCTTGGAGATCGCCCCTTCGTGCTTCGCTCTTGGAGATCGCCCTTCGTGCTGGAGATCGTCCCTTCGTGCTTGTGTGGCTCTGTGCTGGACCCTTCGTGCTTGACTCTGCTCTGCGCTCGACTTTTGGAGATCTATTGGTTCTTCTTCCCTGCGTGGTCGTTGGCATCTTCCCTGAATCTTCGTGGTGCTTTTGGTACTTCTTGGTGCTTGGTGCTTTTGGTGCTATGAGCGAACGGACCCCGTGTGCGACCGACGAGGAGCTTGGAGCGGGGCGTGCCGCTGAGCGGGTCGCTCGGGGCCTGGCGGAGCATGCGAACGAGGTGGACTGAGGCTTCTTCGTGTCGGGGCCGCGTTGGACGACGGACGCACCACTACGGACAGTTAAGACGCACCACATTTCACTCAAATACATAACGAACGTTTTATTTAGTTGATTCCACCCTTGTCCTGTTAAGTCTGGTGTGGGGACGTCCCAACGTAGGATTTAGTTTCTTCCGTCGCGTTCCATTGTATCGGGTCCGTAATAAATCGTTTATTTTTGTACATTGAATTCGGGTTTCGTTTGAGTTCATTCCCTTCAGGATCGGAGCTGCCGCCGGGGCTACAGGTACGCGCTTGCCGCTTCTTCCTCTTCATTCTTCCTCCCGCGCTTTTATAGCCGAATCCGAATTGATCATCGCCTCCATTAAAGCCGTTCGGCTATCTGCGAGCCCACGGTATTAACCGAGGGATTCGCGCGACAGTAAGTATTAGTTTCAAATAATATTTTGGAAGAGCATGAAAACTGAGCACCGGATAGAATTTACATTTATAAGAGGCATAAATTTGGACAATCTCAAGGCTACAAGTCCATCTCCAGAGACATTGATGTTCCTGTGTCCACCGTACGCAATGTTATCAGGAAGTTTAAGGTCCATGGCACTGCAACCAACCTCCATGGACGTGGCCGCAAGAGAAAACTTGATCAAAGATTGCAGTGAAGGATTGTTCGAATGGTGGAGAAAGCACCTCAATCAACTGCCAAACAGATTCAAGTTGCCTTCAGACACAAAGTACGACAGTTTCAACTCGCACCATCCGTCAACAACTCGATGAAAGGGGGTTCTATGGTCGGAGGCCCAGGAGGACCCCACTGCTGAGAAAGTCCTCCTGGAGTTTGCCAAAACACAGCTGAACAAGCCAAAATCCTTCTGGGAGAATGCCCTGTGGACAGATGAGACCAAATTAGAGCTTTTTGGTAAATCAAATCATCTGTATGTTTTCAGAAAACAAAATGAAGCCTTCAAAGAAAATAACACCTTCCCTACAGTCAAAGATGGAGGAGGTTCAGTGATGTTTTGGGGTTGCTGTGCTGCCTCTGGCACTGGGTACCTTGAATGTGTGCATGGCCTCATGAAATCAGGAGATTACCAAGGCATTCTGGAGCGTAATGTTCAACCCATTGTCAGAAAGGTGGGTCTTCGTCAAAGGTCATGGGCTTGCAGCAGGACAATGTCCCCAAACACTTCAAAAAGCACCCAGGAATAGTTCAAGACAAAACGCACTCTGCTGAAGTGGCCAGCAATGAGTCAAGATCTAAATCCCATTGAACACCTGTGGGGAGATCTGAAAACAGCAATTGGGAGAAGGCACCCTTCAAATCTGGGAGAATTGGAGCAGTTTGCACAAGAAGAGTGGGCCAAACTGCCAGTAGAGAGATGTTGGAAGCTCATTCATGGATATAGGAAGCGCTTGACTGCAGTTATTTTGTCCAAAGGCTGTGCGATCAAATATTATGTCTGGGGTGTCAATAATTTTGTCAGTGCCATTTCTTTTTATTTCTGATTTAAAAGGATGTATTAAGTTCTGAATAAAAAAAAACAAAGGTTCTGTAATATTAACAGTGAAATAAAGAATTGTGGAGACCAAATACTTTTGTCAATTTCAACTTATTTTTTGAGAAAATTGTGAGTTATTTGTAAAAAGTGCAGGGATGCCAATGTTTTTGGCCACGACTGTATGCACAAAGCCAAAATCAACTGATGAGCAGCATTGAACATATGGGAAGCCCTATGGACGTGCCATGGCAGACCTCACAAGTATCTACATTGCCGGTGTCTGACAGAGAATGACCAAGTACGTCGGTTGTGTTGACTTTCCCTTTGCCATGGAGACAATATATGTGGACTATTTAGCTCAAGACGAACACTTAATAAATGTGGTATGTACTCCCTTCATAGGCACAAATACATCGACATAGGCCTTGTTCTAATGAAAAATGTAACTAAGAAAATCTCTTATATGTTCCAAATAGTTGTTTCATGCACAATCTCCCTCTTTTTGAGAGCAATTGCATCTTCTCTGTGCTGGCGAATGGTGTCATCTGCTCTTATACCATCTGCTCTTATGTCATCTGCAGGAAATCGCCCAAAAACATGCTATTAGTATCAACATCTTCAGTATGGGTTCGTAATCCAATGTGTCGTCAAATATACTACTGTGTTGGATAGAGGATAGCCAATAGATCACGAGATTGGTGATGATGGGTTGACATCACAAACCATCTGAACATTGATGGAGACCTTTCCTATTTCTATATATATATCTATGGGCACCACTCGGAATCATCATTGCGGTCGGTCTGTCTGTGCGGTCTATTGCACTAATGTCGACTCCCCCCTGGGAGATGAGAATATTGTTAAAGTTCTTCTTTGGCCTAACGTATCCAATAACGAATTGGTGGGAATTTTGGATACAGTATTCCACGATGACGCACTGCCATCACTTAAATGTGACGTCTGATCGCTCTGCACTTAATGTGCTCGTATCTATCAAATCCGCATTGACTGGTTGGAACGATCTTGCGGTGAGAGTCCTCAGTGTTACAAATATATTTCAACGAGTGTAATGTTCTGACCGTTGTCTGCAGTTTCTATTTCATTTTGAAATACTATTTCCAAGTTCTGTGCCCCTTGTTTTGAAAACCAGAATCTCTGATGGAATTATTTGTCTCTGCTTACAGCCATGTTGAAAAGTCTGAATCTTCCATTTTTACAAGGATCACAGTCTTACATTACCGATTTTAGGTGTCAGTAGTAGGGGGGAAATGGGGGTTCTAAAACACCCAATTTTACATTGAAGTGAATGTGGAAAATGCCTTTGAACTTATGGACCACCCACACAAAAGCCCCAAAAACATCCGTCTATTTCTCCCTTCCCCATCTAAACCATTAACAAAGGTTAAATCCTCAATAGACCCCCAAGCCCTTTGTTGATTCTAAAACACACCTAATTTTACATTGAAGTAAATGGGGAAAAGGGAAAAACTATTTCTAAAACACCCCCTTAACCCATAAAAAGTCATCTTATTTCTCCCTCTTCCCCTAGCATACCAACGAATATTTATTCACAAGCCATGCCCACTTTTTCCATTGTTCCATTGATCAAACCCTAAAAAATCCGTCTATTTCTTCCACGTTCAAATAAACCTATTATTAAATATTAAACCCTCAATAGACCAATTATTACAAACCACACCCACTTTTTGATAAACCACGCCCACTATTTCCAAAAAAAACCATAACCCTTAAAAATTAATCTATTTCTCCTTTTCCCATCTAAGCCATTAACAAAGGTTAAATCTTCAATTGACCCCCATATTTTCTTTGAACTCGTACAGAGAGCCAATTAATATCTGACTTTGTTCTATTTTAGGGAATAACTTAATTTTCTTATCAAGTATATTGATAAATAGTATGTGTTGAACTTGGTTCTTGGTTTAAATATCTTTGATTAGAGTCCTTCAAGATTTTTTTCCTTAATAAATGAGTCATTATTCAGTTGAAAATTTTGGGGATTATGATGGTGATGATGGTATCTCCATTGGAACAGAAGACAGTTGTGATACTGAGAGTTTGTGTTCAAACAATAGTTATGAAAGTAGTTTTATAGATTATGATTATGAAAGCAACGATTATCGCGAAGATGAAATTTATTTTAAGTAAAGTCATACTATATAAATATGATGAATCTAAACGATTTAGCAGATGTTGAACCTCTTGAATTCCCCGATACTCCCTACGATAAATTAGAGAATTGTCATGCGTGTAATATAGTAGGATTAAACACAGAGACAAAAGCCTATGAACGATGTATATTTTGTGATTATCTTCTAATTAATGATGAAAAAAATATAAAAAGGAACATAACTGTTGCAAAATTATACCAAAAATGAATTTCTTTACAAGACTAATAAGAGAAATGAATATTAATTTTTCTGATGAAGTCAAACATTTGTTTAAAGAAGACTTTCACACTGATATCGGTGTTTATGACGTTGAGGATGCTCCTTTCCTTACAACGGAAGAGATTGATAAAATTAGGGTAATGTTTCAAGGATTGATCTTATTTGCTATTCACGATTGTCATTTTCAGGGAAATATCAACACAACATACTATATCAATAAAATAATGGATTATCTTAAAATTAAACCTGAACTCAGGATAAAACAGTTTCTAAAAAAAGCCTGTAAAAAAAAAAAAAAAAAAAAAAAATGAGATAACTGGTTTTCCAAATATATGAATAAATAAATTGTTTTTACCCGTTTGGGAAAATAAAATAAAATTTAGCAACCATAAAAATCTTCCAAATTCATTAAGATGTTTAATAGTTGGTTAACGTGGATGTGGGAAAACCTGTTTGATTTTGAAGATGTTCCTTACTCCCAACTTTTTAGATTATGATAATTGAATAATTTTCACAAAGTCAAGTTTTCAACCCGAATATCAACTACTCTCACAAGGTTTTAATGCGGGTCTTCAAAAAGAAGATATAATCGGTTTATTTAAATTTCAAAACAAACTAAATTATTACAACATTGAAGATGTAATACAACTATTTTGTGATGCACATAAACGTAAAAAGAAATCAAAACCTATAACTTGTATTCTCAGCGCTAATACGGGTGACATACCTTAACCGCAAGATTGAGATAAATAAAAAAAGAACCTCATTATCTTTCATGATTGTGTTAATGAGAGAAACCAAACAGTTATGGATAGCTACTACACAAGAGGGAGACATTCTTCTTGTAATTGTATTTATCTCAGTCAATCATACTTTCAACTCTCGTCGCTCAATAAGAAACAATGGCAATGCTTTTATTTTATTCAAGTTAAATTCAATAGATGTAAATAATTTTTGGAGAGACAATTGTTCTACATTATGTATTAAAAAGGAATTTGAGGATTATATGAGGAACACGACTGGAATATATATATATATATATATATATATATATATATATATACAGTGGAACCTTGACTTACGAGTGCACCAACTTACGAGTTTTTCGAGATACGAGCCGTCGCTCGGGCGGTTTATTGCTTTGAGATGCGAGCCGAGATCTGAGTTACGAGCTTTCGCCACCCGCCACCAGGTGGGTTCCGGTCACGTGGTTATCTTGCCGTGCAAGTACAGTATCTCTGCCGTATATCGCTGCATTTTTGTTTTCGCATGTTGGTTATTTTGAGTTTACGCCAGCCGCCACCAGGTGGGTTCCGGTCACGTGGTTATCTTGCCGTGCAAGTACAGTATCTCTGCCGTATATCGCTGCATTTTTGTTTTCGCATGTTGGTTATTTTGAGTTTACACCAGCCGCCACCAGGTGGGTTCCGGTCACGTGGTTATCTTGCCGTGCAAGTACAGTATCTCTGCCGTATATCGCTGCATTTTTGTTTTCGCATTTTGGTTTATTTTGGAAAATTTCTTAGTTTTAACCATGGGTCCTAAGAAATTGAGTACCAAGGGCAGTACTGAGAAGAAGAAGAGGATGATGTGCTTGGATATAAAACACGCAATCGTCGAAAAACATGAGCGAGGTGTGCGTGTTGTCGACTTGGTGAGGCGGATGTGAAGGCAGCTGAAGATTTTATTATAACTTTTGCCGAACTGATAGAAGCCGAACGATACATCCCCCAGCAAATCTTCAACTGTGACGAGACAGGGCTCTTCTGGAAAAAGATGCCGAGGAGGACGTATATAACGGCAGAGGAGAAGAGCATGCCAGGCCACAACTTGTTCAGAGTGCCGGCGATAGCTCGCCTTCTCTTTGTGGAAGACACGGTGAGATCCTTAACATCCAACAACTAATGGGATGCAAACGGGGCGCCCAGTTTAGCGGTACACACATTGATGAATCACCCTGCCTGTGAAACACCGACATGACAGGTTATAGCTGGGTCGGGATTCAAACCCAGGCTGGACAGTTTAGAGTCAAGTGTGCGTACCTCCAGTCCAGGCCATCCTGCCAACTTGTATGCTGCATACAGGTGAAATATAAAGCGCGAGATATTTTTTATATATACTGTATATTTAAAAAAAAATTGGTGTGGTTTTTGGCGGGCTGGAACGGATTAATAGCATTTCAATGCATTTTAATGGGGAAATTTGATTTGAGAAACGAGCAAATTGAGTTACGAGCTCGGTCACAGAACGAATTAAACTCGTGTCAAGGTTCCACTGTATGTGTATATATATATATATATATATATATATATATATATATATATATATATATATATATATATATATATATATATATATATATATATATATATATACAGTCATCCCTCGCTATATCGCGGTTCACTTTTCGCGGCTTCGGTACATCGCGGGTTTTTCTCGCTCGTATATGTAAAATTATATCGCCGATTTTTCGCTATATCGTGGGATTTTGCGGTATAAATGTATTTTTATATACTATTATTTTAAATATTTTTGTGGTAAAATAAGCATTTACTAGCCTAAAAAATTAAAAAACGTAAAAAAATAAGAAAAATACAGTACTTAAAACATATTACAAGAAATAAAATACTGTACATCGTGTACAGTAGAACAGTAGACAAAGAGACAAAGAGTCGTGCGTATGGAAAACGCAGATGCGGCAGCTTCCATTTGCGCTAGTTACCCACGTAATGGGTAACTGTAATGCTCTTTCTGGCTGTGCAGTACATTCATCATCGTCATCACCTTCATCGTCATCAGTACTGCACAGCTAATTCATCATCATCTTCATCACGCAAGTTGTAGTATTGAAGAGCCGGGGCTCTTGCTTGATACGGACGAAATGACGGGCAAGACACAAACTCGTCCGAGAAGATATTTATTCTCAAAACCAACTCGGGAACACTGAAAAGCCCATTTAATATCGGGCTGCATTATAAAGCACAACCAGAAACCGAAAGCCACGCCTCAAGCGTGGCGTGCTTCGGCGGTCACGTGATCAACAGGTGTAGCTGATTATACCCGCACGCGCGGCACGCTTTGGCGGTCACGTGACCAGCCACTCTGGACCGGGGATCCCCGCCGGTGACGTCACCGGCTGGAGCAAGGAGATTCTGATGCTGGTCTTGCTTGGGGAACCCATGGGTCGCTACAGTATCTTCAATCGTGAGTACCCATTAGAATTTTATATGTTGTTAAAATTACGTATGTTTAAGAGTGTAAAAAGTGTTTAAGAGTATAGGAAGTGTTTATAAGAGTATGGGAAAGGTTAATAAGAGTGTGGGGAGGGTCATAAAGCTTTAAAATATATATAAATAATAAAATAAAAATATGGTCGCTACTTCGCGGATTTTCGTCTATCGCGGGGGGTTCTGGAACGTAACCCCCGCGATAAACGAGGGATCACTGTATATATATATATATATATATATATATATATATATATATATATATATATATATATATATATATATATATATATATATATATATATTGTTGTGAAACAAGATGAGATACTAAATGATATTTTTATTTTATAAATAATTACATACATAAATGACAACTATTATTATTAATCTTGTGGGTAAATCTGCTTCAGGGAAAAAAAAACTTTCATAAATCTAGGCTCTTGAATAGTAAAAATGAAAAGATTGTAAAATTTTTTTAAAAACACCCTATGATTCGTATTGTATCTTCAACAACCAGAGCAATGCGACCAGGAGAAGTATAAGGTGAAGATTATTACTACATTTCAATGGAGGAACATATTAGTCTAGTAGGAAGACTAGGTCCCCCTGCACCCCCCGGAGATATACTTCTAATCAGTGTTTCTAGATTGGAAAAAATGTGTAGAAAATGACTAGCTATGGCCCCAAGCTGAAAAAATGTCCCACATACCATTTTTATGCAAATTACTGCTGCAAATTTTATGCAAAATTATGCAAATTTTATGCAAATTTTTGATGAGGAGTAGAGTTGAGGGGTCTTTGAGGGCTTCATCGAGGTGCTCTCGGTTGCAAGACTGGGTCATTCTGAGAAGCACAGCAGGGTCAGAGATCATGATGTTCTCCTCCTCAGTGAATCTCTCCATCAACAGCCTCTCCATTGCCTCACACACTGTTTTGAGGCAAAAGAGGGACTTTGCGTAGGCCTTTCCACTGAGAACACCTTTGAGAGATCCACTTGTTACTAGTTGTGCCTCAAAGAGAATCTCTGCATATCCAGAACCACGCATCTTGTGTCCAGTGAGCATCCCGATGTAGTTCATGGATGTGTGGAAGGGTCCAATCGTTACTACATGACTAGCAAATTCATTTGGCCAGCGCCAGATGATGGGAAGGGCTTTCATGCAGACACCCAGATCAAATGTATTCAGGACCCATCTCTGACCCACCTCAGCAGTTGCTGCCTCGGAACGCTTCAGTAGCTCACGAACAACTGCGTTGTCTGTGATCGGTTGGTGGATAGGCGTGCAGTAGTCGACTGTTGATTTGCTGGGTGGGGGAGAACCAGTTGCAGAGGTGAAACCCCCTAGCCCAGGCACAGGCTGCAGGCCACAGCTTCCGATGTATCTGATGAAGAGCCAGATGTAGTACTCTTGCATCGTAGTGGCATAGACTGTGTCATTCTCTGCTGGCGGTGTGAATGATGAGCGTTCCGAGGCAGCAACTGCTGAGGTGGGTCAGAGATGGGTCCTGAATACATTTGATCTGGGTGTCTGCATGAAAGCCCTTCCCATCATCTGGCGCTGGCCAAATGAATTTGCTAGTCATGTAGTAACGATTGGACCCTTCCACACATCCATGAACTACATCGGGATGCTCACTGGACACAAGATGCGTGGTTCTGGATATGCAGAGATTCTCTTTGAGGCACAACTAGTAACAAGTGGATCTCTCAAAGGTGTTCTCAGTGGAAAGGCCTACGCAAAGTCCCTCTTTTGCCTCAAAACAGTGTGTGAGGCAATGGAGAGGCTGTTGATGGAGAGATTCACTGAGGAGGAGAACATCATGATCTCTGACCCTGCTGTGCTTCTCAGAATGACCCAGTCTTGCAACCGAGAGCACCTCGATGAAGCCCTCAAAGACCCCTCAACTCTACTCCTCATCAAAAATTTGCATAAAATTTGCATAATTTTGCATAAAATTTGCAGCAGTAATTTGTATAAAAATGGTATGTGGGACATTTTTTCAGCTTGGGGCCATAGCTAGTCATTTTCTACACATTTTTTCCAATCTAGAAACACTGATTAGAAGTATATCTCCGGGGGGTGCAGGGGGACCTAGTCTTCCTACTAGACTATATGCGATTGAAGAACGATGGTCAAATAGTTGAGGAGTTCTCATTTGGCACAACAACATATTCACATTGTAAGAGTGAGTTTAATAAACTAAAATGTGGTGGTCTTGGGATTTTCGAAACTAATCCCGAAGGAATGAGATAAATTACGAAACATCTGAGTGGTAATGGAGTTAAGATTTTATCATTCGGTTTTGATGTTGATGAAGAAACAACGCCAATGTATGAAAAGCAGAGATACTAGTATTAGTGAAGAATAAATTACAACTCGTATTAATGCTAATAAATAATTTGATAAAATATTTAAAGAAAAGGATTTATTTGAACACATCAACTTTAATAATGAAGAAAAGGAAAATTTCATGACACGTGATCACACATATTCATTCCCATACCCACGACAACTTGATCCCACTAAATAATATGAGGAATCGTTATTGTCTATGGAAACTTACAATATCCATTTTAATATCACAGAGAACAATAAGTTTAGTTATAATCCCGGAAGCGGATACAAAACTATAACAGTTTCACCCGGAGCATATGAGATTTCCCAAATATATTCTGAAATTTCCCGCCTTATGAAAGAACAAGGTGATGAACCAAAAAATATTGTTATGAATTTTCAAAAACATACTTCAAAATCAACTATTAGGCTTAAAAATAATTATAAAGTTGATTTCACGATTGATAATTCATTTGGAGAGTTATTGGGTTTCTCTTCAAAAAAGATTGAGACTGATGGAACATTTTACAGCAATAATGTTATTCAAATATCCTCAGGTATAAATTCAGTTTTAATTCAATGTGATTTGATTGATGGTGCTTATAATGATGGAACAAGAAAGAACAAATACAATATTTTCGTTCAGAGCATACTCAACCCAGTTGGGTTATAAATTCAATATGGAACCAAAAAATATTGTCTATCTACCCGTGTCAGGAAGAACCATTTATAAAGTAAACTTTAGGATAACCGACCAAGATAGTCACATGATTTCCTTCAATGGAGAAATTATATCCATCAGAATTCATCTACGTGAAGTTTTCTAATAAATAAATGCAAGGGTTATTGTGAGAAAACACGAGTTGGGAAAATATAAAATGATTACAAAGGATGGGGATGGGATGTTCCTTTCACCATACCATCAGGGTGAAAGTATTGTTGCGGTTTTTGGAATAAAGGAAAAACCCCCTCTTAGTTAGTTGCACCACAACATGTAGCCTCGCTTTAGTTCAGTTATGTCTTATTCAATGTTAAGTATAGTCTCCTTTCCTGTGTTAGTATGTGTTGATGCAGGCCAGTAAGTGTAGGCCTCATTGGGCTGGAATGCCATGTGCTAGGGCCTGGAACAAGTCTGGGAGGCCCGAGGGAGGAGCTAAAGGGGAGTGGCCGGTAAGTGGCAAGCAGCCAATGGGAGCTAAAGGGGAGTGGCTAACAATGTCAGCCAGGGGAGGTGCTTGGAACATTCAGGTGGGACTCTGGGAGGGGCTATAAAGCCCTGCCCCGGTCCCCCAAAACTCTCTGTGGTTCGCTCTGTGGTTCGCTCTGTGGTTCTCTCTGTGGTTCTCTCTGTGGTTGAAGCTCTCTCTGTGGTTGAAGCTCTCTAGCCCAGGACTCTGAAGCACGAACGCTCTCCCCGTGGCCAAGCTCCCAGCTCTCTCTGTGCTCTGTGGTCGAAAGAACGAACTCTCTCTGTAGTCTGCGTTCTGCCCCTGCCCTGCGCTCTGCTGCCTGTTAATAGCGCTCTCGCAGGACGATCTTTCCCGGGGCCCGAGACTCCAACGATCTCCCTGCCTGGGCTCCCTGCACGTGCCGCGAACATCCCAAGGGACACGCCCAACGAGCTGACCGGGGCGGATGGCACCAACGACCGCGCTTGAGCGCGTTCTCTTCTCTTCCTTCCTTTCCCCGTGTGAGTGAGAAGGCCCTTGTCTGGGGAAACAAGTTAAGGATGTTACATTTCTGCCCTGTGTCTTTTTGCTTTGGCCATTGTACATTATAAATAAACATGTGTTCTTTGCTTCCATTTGGCCGTTCACGTCTTTTCCCACCATTGGCTTCGCATTGTACGAAATAAAACCGCTCAATCGGGTTCAGTAAGAAGTAATGGCACGAGTCACGTGACACGCAAACCGCTCGGGCGTATCAGACCAGCGTGACTCGTGCGAGGTTCAGCCCCCGTCTTCGTGGCGGCGTGTGTATAGAAGGTACATGGGTATTTGACCAGAGAGACTTCCGCACGCTCGCTACGGGGGTGGCGGCTGGAATTGCTCCGCAATCCGCCCCACGAGTGTAAAGTGGGTAGCGGCCTCGTGGACTCGAAGGCCCGAGGGGGAAAAGGGTTTAACCCTCCTCTGTACGTCGACGGGCTCGAGATCCGCAACAGTATGTATCTTGGTAGAGGATACTATAAACCGAAGAGACAATGGGGTCTAGGACATCAATTAAGAAATGAAGGAGATGGGATAATTGATACTCTAATAGGTATTGGTTCAACTATTCTTAAACATAAAGACCTAATTGGTTCAACTGCTTCTGCCGTGCGAAATGTAGCGGGTGCTATAAAGAGTATAAAAGACGCTCAAAAGGACTCATAAAAATATTTTCTTATTTTTTTAAAAAAAGAAATAAATACAAGAATGGAAGCAATTGATAGTATCTATGATTTGGATGATATGATTATCTCAAACTCTACTAAAAAGGAAGACTATTTTGAGGTAAATGCTATAACAGGAACAGACTGGAATACAAACGGAACAAAAAGTTTTGAAATAAATAATCAACAAACCTACTTGAATCTAGGTTATAGTTTCTCATTGTGTAAATTTCAATTCACTAAGGCTGTGAATAACACTAATACTACACTCGTAAATGATTTCTTCTGGAAAATGTTTGATAGTGTTTGTTTGTATATTGGAACACAAGAGGTTGAAGTGGTTGATTTATGTCTGCTGCATCTGAAATGATGAAATTTACACTATATTCGTTTTGTGATAGAATTGGTAAGGGTTCTGCCGAAGGTTTTATTCCTGATATGGCAACGGTAACACACAGACCCCGGTTATAATCAAAGAAAGGGAATGTATAACGATGATAATAAAGCAGAGAATAATTTTACCATGGCAGTTCCCCTTAAGGGTATATTTGGATTTTGTGATTATGATAAAGTTCTGTATGGATTTAAAATTAGATTTCAACTACAAAAGAATGAAAATGAAAATAGGTTGCTTTTTGGTGTTGCCAATGCTTTCGGTGATAATAATAAATTTGTTATTAATGAAATGTGTTGTGTTACGTATTACCTCCCCAACCCCGGTTACGGTGCACCTCAGAGTCTGGAGGGGGAACACGGCAGAAAGATTTGTTATTTTGCATTTTCTAATAAACCATGGTAAAAACAACACACCAATGCAATTGCAGAGCAAAACAAGTAATTGTATTAAGAACTCTCACATACACAGTGTTGTGAAAATCAAGATACAACAGCAACCCAAAGTAGGTTTAATCGTAATTCGTTCTCAACATCATCTAGAGAGAAACCAATAAACATGGTATTAATAATACATACAGGTGAATACAGGTGCGGACAGGCTGTATGACTATAACAGCTTTGATACATATTGCAGACACGTTACCTTTCTATGGGAAGCCCAGGGAAGCTCTAAAGGTACATCGCTAGGGTTACATCGTGGTGATGGATCTACATCGCCTGTCCGCGCTGATATATATATATAGGAACCGAGAAAGGGTCGCGTAGCGGCCATGAGGCGAATAACATCAGTGTCGTAATTTGGATGACGATTTCATTACATTCTCCCCGCGCTTAGATCCAAACTCGGCGGTGAAGAACAGCAGACACATACAGAGGAATACATAGGAATGCAAAGAACGAAATACATTGGAAAGATGTCACTGCCGGTCGAACGTCCAAGGGGCCATCAATCCCGATGGCAGGGTTACTGCATTTCAGCCTGTTAGCCTGGTTAGCAATCAATCTCCAGCTATAGATATATCGAGGAGGAAGTCCCAGTCAAGAAGATATCGGACCGAGCAAGCAGTGGTCATCCCAGGGAGAAGACGTTGAGCCCGTGGGTAGTAGTAGTCTTCCTGTGGGGTAGTCTGAGTAGATAAGTGTACCTCGTTGAACAGTGAGAAACGGCACAGTAGCTAGATGGATAAGGTGTACCTTTGAGATTCGCAACTCATTACATAAGGTGTGCCATGACGAAGAGCGACTGTCCATACGACGCAAAGCAACGCATTACAGGCAGATGTCGGTGTGGCAGATGTGTAATTCAGTAAACCATAACAGTAAGTAAGAAGACCATTACAGGCAGATGTGTCGGTGTGGCAGACGTGTAATTCAGTAAACCATAACAGTAAGGAAGAAGACCATTACAGTAGGTCTGTACCCGCCCTGGCTCCCAAGGGTACATACGCAGTACAAGCGCATGTAGCGGCACGCGAATCTACCGTGGGCAGCGATCGCACGAGACACGAGCGGCCTCTGAAGGCTGCCTGGATGACCGGCATGGCCGATTACGACGACGCACAAACGGTCGAAACGCGCCTCTCCAGCGAAGCGCGCAGGACCGCCGGGATGCATGTGGCAAGCTTGTCCATCGGCACCGCGCGCGGAGGATCGGAGAAGATCGGCAGACCGAGAGAGTCCCGGCTGGACAAACCATGTTTGTCCCAGCGTCGTCCCGGATCGTTATGATTGATTGCCATGATTGTCACGCCAGATGGCCCGGATGGATTGGCCATCCCGGATGTCCGACCGATCCATCCAGTTAACGCCATCGTTGCATGGCACGGATCCAGCCGGACCGCGGTTGGATCGTCCATCCACGGACGCAATACCGCAGTGCAGCTCATTGAGGCTGCATTGGGAGGGAGAGGTGTACACTAATTGATTGATTAATTGTATATTTTCATAATCAATTGGCTCATCGCATAACTAAACCACAAGGGGCGAGGAGGGAGACGCCACCCGGGCGAGCAACAAGAACCTCCCGGGTCCCCACAAGAGTCGAGGTGGCCCGATCACAGGGAGGGGCCATGTCGAGAAAAGGTCGCAGGGGCCAGAAAACTATCCATCGTGCGTAGGGAGTATGTGCACGTATCCTCGTGCATAGTTAAGTGAGGCCAGCGCGACCTCAAGGAAGCGCGACAGATTAGCTACATAGTAAAGTGAGACCAGCGCGACCTCAAGGAAGCGCGACAGATTAACTACATAGTAAAGTGAGACCAGCGCGACCTCAAGGAAGCGCGACAGATTAGCTACATAGTAAAGTGAGACCAGCGCGACCTCAAGGAAGCGCGGCAGATTAGCAACATGGTCATATCCCTTGGACATACTATCCACAAACCGCAAGAATATCGTGGTAGACTAAACATCTGTTAAGGAGGTGGCCGCAGCGCGCTGCATACCGGAGACAGACGACCTTCACAGTCTGGGTCAGGCTGAGTCACAGTCAGACTGGGGCAGAGGGAAATGGAATCAGACGAGGTGTCTCGCAGTCTCGAAATGTACGAGGCAAGAGCTCTGTCCGATAACAACGAGCCCAGAGTCAAGGGCTAGCAGTACGGTGTCACCGTGTACTCCCTAAACGGTGCTGGCGCTCGACCCTGAGGTCACGTCATTACGTAAAGGTCAATTGGTACGTAGTTTATCAAGGTAAACGAATCCCCGATGAGATCGCGGGAAGCACGCCATTACGTTAATGACGCTGTAAAGCGAACGCGTGATATAGTCGATGACGTCATCAATTAGGTCGGGCGGGTTTAACGGCGAGTTCTAGCTGAGCGGTATCCCCCAGACGGAGTACAGTAGCACACCGAAATCTAACGTCTCGCGTGCAGCAGCATTCGAGCGAGCTCGAGATCGGCATACGAACCCGGCCGACGGTGAAAGTAACAGTAACATCTAGGGCGCACCGCGTACGAGGGAAACCGAAAGTTGAGCTCGGCCTGTTGATCCGGTGCGGGTGAGCCCGCCGAGTCGAGGGGCGAGCACGCTTGTCGCTTGGCAGCGATAGACTGCACGACGAAGGAGCGAATACATATAACGCCCTGAGGTAGCATCTCATTTGAGGTGCATTGAGCATGAAGGATGAAGAGGGGCCTTTCGGTCCGTCAAGCCTGCTCTACATCACATTAACTCACATTAACATCACATTAACTCAATCCAACAGCTTATCAAATTAAATTAATTGGGTGAAACGCGGGGTGTGTAAAAAGGAACGATAGCATTCGGTCAACATACATTCCATGCACAGCATGTTTACAATGGTCGCAGGTGTTTAACGAGAACGCCGTTTGAGAGCGGGAACACGAAATCAAGTAAAAACAAAGGACGAAGACGAACGAAGAAGAACGAACGAAGAACTACACATGGTAGCCAGGTATACGAACAACCATCATAAGCAGAACCCGAGTGCCGTGAAAGGCTATGAAGGTCCCGCTCGACGTCCTTAGAAATTCATCCGTGCTGCGACGAGTCCTCGCATGGTGCCAAGCGAGCCTCCATTGAGGCGATTCCGGGCAGCGGTCCGTAGACATTCATCCGTGCTGCGACGAGTCCTCGCATGGTGCCAAGCGAGCCTCCATTGAGGCGATTCCGGGCAGCGGTCCGTAGAAATTCATCCGTGCTGCGACGAGTCCTCGCATGGTGCCAAGCGAGCCTCCATTGAGGCGATTCCGGGCAGCGGAGTTCGTCGGCCTCGGGAAGTAGCCACATGCAGGTGGGACTGCGACGGCCGCGATCAGAATCGCCGGCCTCACAGAGTAGGGCCCGCGAGAGGAACCGCATGCAAAGGGGTTCATCCAGCGAAGATGCGGCGCGCGCAACTGGCGCGTCGTGCATTGTAGTGATTCCATCCAGCGACGGTGCGGCGCGTGACTCGCGCGTAAGAGGGGTTCCGTCGATCGGCGATAGGAATCGCCGGTGTTGGGCCGCAGAGAGGGCCGCGATGGGTTTTGGAACGTGCCACACGTCGCCACGTGTGGCTTCTTTTGATCCACGCGTAGCAACGTTCGGATTCGCGGCGAGGAGGTGCTCGGAAGCAGGATGGGATCGCGGGCCTCCCAGAGTATTGGCGCGCGATGGGTGCAGTGCACGACGATTCGCGTGGAGGAGGTGGTTCCACCGAGTATCGAGAGGTCGGAGTGAGCCGGTCGTGACGGCGTGATTCCGACGAGCAGTGCGCGCTTCGCGCGGAGGAGATGGGCCACTGAGTAGCGAGTGGTCGGAGTGAGCCGGTCGTGACGGCGTAATTCCGACGAGCAGTGCGCGATTCGTGCGGAGGAGATGGGCCACCGAGTAGCGAGTGGTCGGAGTGAGCCGGTCGTGACGGCGTGATTCCGACGAGCAGTGCGGGATCCGCGCGGAGGAGATGGGCCACCGAGTAGCGAGTGGTCGGAGGGAGCCGGTCGTGACGGCGTGAGTCCGACGAGCGGTGCGCGATTCGCGCGGAGGTGATGGTTCCACCGAGTAGCGAGTGGTCGGAGTGTGCCGGCCGTGTGGAGGCATGGCCGACATGGGAGACGTGATCACTCGCGTGGGAATCTCAACTCGGGCCGAGGCACGCATATCTAGGATGAATCCCTCGGACGGAGCCGTTAGCGCTTCCGAGCTGCGATCGGACGGGTAGGCCGGCGGCTCCAAGCGGGTCCGTCGTTCCGACGGGGTTTCAGCCGCAGGACGTTGCCCAGTAGCATCGTGCTCCAGGCATCGAGCCGGAGTCCGTCACGCCTGCTCTGGCATTCGGGTCTCATGAGAGCAGGTCGCTTTTTGACGACGCGGTCCCGCGAAAAGGCTTGCGACGTCCCGTCTTTCGAGGCAGGCCGGCAGCGAGAGTAGTCGGAGCTCCGTTGCTGGAGCTAGCTCGACGGGTCCTCCGCTGGGCATTCTTCTCCGAGGTGAGCAGTGCAGGAGCGATGTCAGGAGAGGAATTACGATTAAATGTTGTGAAAATCAAGATACAACAGCAACCCAAAGTAGGTTTAATCGTAATTCGTTCTCAACATCATCTAGAGAGAAACCAATAAACATGGTATTAATAATACATACAGGTGCGGACAGGCTGTATGACTATAACAGCTTTGATACATATTGCAGACACGTTACATTTCTATGGGAAGCCCAGGGAAGCTCTAAAGGTACATCGCTAGGGTTACATCGTGGTGATGGATCTACATCGCCTGTCCGCGCTGATATATATATAGGAACCGAGAAAGGGTCGCGTAGCGGCCATGAGGCGAATAACATCAGTGTCGTAATTTGGATGACGATTTCATTACACACAGTAATAACACTATTAAAGAAAGTACAATGAAAATGTCACTTGCATCAAACGAACAATACTTATGATGGTACCATCATTCCCCAATGCTCTCAAAGCAATTAACTCAATATGCCAACCGTGAGTGGAATGTAACATTTCCCAAAGTCCGTGCACGGATCCCCATGCTGATTGGAGATCAAGGTCGTGCAGAACGGCAAATCAATAGGCTGGTATTTGCGCCACTGTGGATGAGGAGTTACGAGGTGAGAGGTCGATATGGGAATTGAGCCGATAGGTAAACCAACGGCAATCAACACGATGAGGTCGATATGGAAATCGCAACGGCAGAACAAGATGCACCAATCAGACAGCCTCTTCTTCTTCGAGGACAAAATGGCATATAGGCCTGTAATAGAAGCGCTGGCTCCCTTCAACAATGACACACTTGGTGATAAAACCTGAGACGCAGTTTTAATTGCACTCACAATATATGACTGTCGCGGGCAATCACTTTCCCGGGAAGCCTCAACTCATTCGTGACCAATATTTAAAAAAGTCCGCTCACAGCCTCGATGCGATTCATGGCTGTATCTCTATCATGGCCGTTCTCCTCCTCTCTCCTTCTCTTCCAGTTTGTTTGCCGCGTCTTTCTTTTCCTTCACAAATACTTCTTTTCACCTTTCACTAAAGTCATCTCCATTTCACACAAAAATCTTCACAACAATATTAACTGAAACTAAAAATATTCTTCAACTATATAATAACAACAAAGGTGGATGTGATGGATCCATAACAGTTGGTGTATTAGCGAATATACTCCTAATCTTAAAACAGAAGAGATGTTGAATAAAAGACTTAACTCAAAGAAGCCACTAAATGTATCGTACCTTTAAAGAAGATGCCAACACGTTAAACTGAACCAAACAACCAATACATGGAATTTGGGTGTTCTGGAAGGAAAGCCACTATACCTATGGCTCATTTTAAAGAAACCAAATGAAGATGATGGTACTGATAAGAATATTGCGTTATTCTTATCAGTACCATCATCTTATCAGGAATAATGCGATAAGTGATAATGCTAAAGTGAAACAACTTCTGGTTTCTCTGGATTGAACATTTTACCCGTGAGATAGATTAGAAATTAACTGGGAAAAAATGATTATGTGGAGCCTACAAGTCTTACCAAAATGTGTGTGAAAGGAATGGTGATAAAGAACCTATTTTGGATATGGTTGTGTTTCAAAAACTTTATACAATCTACACAATTGACCTGAGTTCTCAAAAGGAACTCTAAAGTCTAATTGTTTGCTTTTGGAAAAACAGAATTACAGATTAATACAGATAATGGTGTTATGATTAATATCACATAGATTTTTCTCATAAATACAGTGCATTCAGAAAGTATTCAGACCCCTTCAGTTTTTCACATTTTGTTATGTTGCAGCCTTATGCTGAAATCGTTTAAATTCATTTTTTCCCTCATCAATCTACACTCGATACCCCATAATGACAAAGAGTAAACAGTATTTTAGAAAGTTTTGCAAATTTATTAATTAGAAAAAACTGAAATATCACATTGACATAAGTATTCAGACCCTTAACTCGGTACTTTAATTATTGACTTATCAACAGAAAAGTAGAATTTTTTTGTAGGCTTCCCCAGATCTGTTCCCCGACACAATCCTGTCTCTGAGCACTGCAGGCAGTTCCTTCGACCTCATCGCTTGGTTTTTGCTCTGATATGCATTGTCAGCTGTGAGACCTTGTATAGACAGGTGTGTGCCTTTCCAAATCATGTCCAATCAATTGAATTTTCCACAGGTGGACTCCAATCAAGGTGTAGAAACATCTCAAAGATGATCAAGAGAAATGGGAGGCACCTGAGCTAAATTTCAAGTGTTATAGCAAAGGGTCTGAATACTTATGTCAATGTGATATTTCAGTTTTTCTTTTTAATAAATTTGCAAAACTTTCTAAAATCCTGTTTTCTCTTTGTCATTATGGGGTATTAAGTGTAGATTGATGAGGGAAAAATGAATTTAAACGATTTCAACATAAGGCTGCAACATAAAATGTGAAAAAAGTGAAGGGGTCTGAATACTTTCTGAATGCACTGTATATCCTTATGATTATATGGATTCATTTGAGAGGTTTAAAGAAACACAACTTCCCTCGAAAGAGAATTTCTATAATGAGCGAAATAAAATTCATATAACTGATGAAGATTACACTGAAGTACAAAATATTTGGAAGAACTTTAATATACAGAACCTTGGGGATAATCAGAATTTGTATCTTAAAACTGATGTTCTTTTATTGGCTGATGTATTTGAGACTTTCAGAACCATCTGTCATAATACAAATTCCTATGGTTTAGACCCCGCTCATTATTACACATCCCCAGGATTGGCTTAGTGATATAGATATGCCTTTGATGATAGAGAAGGCCAAAAGAGGAGGAATATCTCAAGTACAGGGTGATTCACATACGACGTACTATTTTGTTTTTGAATAACTGTTGCGTGAACCGATCTACTTGTAATTTGCAGCACTTATAGACAAATGTTCCCCATTTATTATGTGAAAATTTCATTAAAAAATAATTGATACAAATTTAGTTATGGGTCTCGATATGGCGGGGGTAAGAAAAATGTAATCAAAGAAACAATAAACTTTGAACATCATTTCAACTGTTTAACCTTTAAGAAAGAAGAGTTTAGAAAAATGAATCCAAAAAGAAGTTATAAACATCATTTTGTATACAGAGGAGGTAAATAAGAAGGCATTGGGGGCTTTCGATGATAAGAGGTTTATTTTAGACAATGGAATTGATAGTATGCCTGAGGGATATAAGTATTAAGAACAGTGATAAGATAATATAGTTGTTTAGATGATTTAGGTGTTAAGATAAACATAAGAGTGAAGATAAGTATAAGAGTTAAGATAAATATGTGTTAAGATACACATAAGAGTTGAGATATTTAAAAGATAAGTATAAGTGTTAAGATAAACATAATAATTAATAATATTTAAAAAAAGGGGTTGGGGGGTTTTAACGGGCCACTGCCGCCTTTTTTACTGGTATAGAAATCATAGAACCAAGCAATAATCAAACCAAAGAGGAGAAAATCACAGCCTTGGTATAAAAATGGAAAACATCATGAATGTGAGAAATATCAAATAGGTCTTATTGAAGAAATAACTAAAACAAATGTAGATAAAACATAAGCGGATAAATTTTATATACAAATAAGTTAGAGGATGTAAAGAAAAGAAACATCCTTGAATGGACAGAAAACTTTGATGGTTATCAAAAGTTCAATGGACAAATAATTTACTGCAATCTCAAAATGATATGTGGCTCAGTAGATGCTCAAACAAGAGCAATAAGAGAGGTTTATCATTTCATCTCTGCCCAACAAAGATATTTAAACCAGGCACCAAATTCAAACATAATATTGATCAATATATTACTTATATTTATATATACTTATATTTATATGTACTTGTACTTATATTTATCAATATATTTATCAATATTTACTCGATGGTGATGAGTGCCATAAGAAAATTATGTTATTCCCTAAAATAGAACATAGGCAGATATTAGTTGACTCTCCATGGGAGTTCAAAGAAAATATGGGGGTCTATTGAGGATTTAACCTTTGTTAATGGCTTAGATGGGAAAGGGAGAAATAGATGAATTTTTAAAGGGCTATGGGTGTTTTGGAAATAGTGGGCGTGGTTTATCAAAAATTGGGTGTGGTTTGTAACAAGTGAATCCTCTTGGATTGCGCTGAGGTTCGGGCATGGAATTTCTAGGAGGAAGTATAATTTGTATGCAATGAAAGTACATGTAATATGGGATCGAGTAAGATTTGACATATCCACTTTTGTTATTCCCGATTCCTCATTATTTCAGAGTACATAGGCATAATGAAGAATATGACAATAAAAATCAGTATACAGAATTATTTTATTTAATTAATGCAAAGGAATTGGAAAGTCCGCCACGAATTTTTAATATATCTCGCCATTTTCCTGTCTGTTATTTTAGGCGGTGTATGACCGACCGTGCAGCGATTTAAAAAAAATATATCTTGGCAATTTTTTCAACCGAGTCTAACACTATGTTAGCGACTGTTAAAAATGAAATGATATATCGAATTAGAATTGAAATAAACCTGTGTGAGGGAGAAAGACAGCACGGGCCTAACTAAGCAGGCCTCAAAGCTATGCGAGTTAATAAAATGGTGGATATTTGTTTATGAAGCCTCTCCCAGAAGTCCCCCAACACGAACCAATCAGGAACTGCCACGCCCACTTATATGATCTCAGAATTCCTGTGACAGGAATTAGCGTTACACTGGCTGGAAGTCAATCGCTAGAGGCGCTTCCTCAGCGCCAATAATTGGTCTATTGAGGGTTTAATATTTAATAACAGGTTTATTTAAACGTAGAAGAAATAGACGGATTTTTTTTGGGTTTGATCAATGGAACAATGGAAAAAGTGTACATGGCTTGTGAATAAATATTCGTTGGTATGCTCGGGGAAGAGGGAGAAATAGGAGGAATTTTTACGGTCAAGGGGGTGTTTTAGAAATAGTTTTTCCCTTTTTCTCATTCACTTCAATGTAAAATTGGGTGTGTTTTAGAATCAACAATGGGGTTGGGGGTCTATTGAGGATTTAACCTTTGTTAATGGTTTAGATGGGTCCCGGTGTGTACCCTGGTTAGAATAGGTACACCGTATACCTGCGTGTCGTAAGAGGCGACAAAGAGGTTTGGCGTCAGGAAGGGCATCCGGCCATAAAAACATTGCCTCAAAAGGAGAACCATGACAATTACAACTACATGTGGGCAGGGTACAGCCCGAAGTGGAGATCGGTTTCTGAGGTTTGGGACATGGAATGTAGGGACAATGACAGGGAGATCAGGAGAAGTGGTGGAAGTATTGGACAGAAGAAGAGTGGACATATGTTGTGTGCAAGAGACGAGATGGAAGGGAAGTGGTGTGAGAATGGTGAAGGGTAGGCAGGGACAGAAATACAAGTTAGTGTGGCAAGAGTGCCCGGAGGGCATGAATGGTGTTCGTGTCCTGTTTTCTGAGGAGTTTGTAGACAGTGTGGTGAGTGTGACGAGAGTGAGTGATACGTTGATGATGGTGAAAATGATGATTAGAAAGTTCTTGGTGAACGTCATCTCGGGATATGCTCAGCAGGTTGGTCGGAGCGATGAAGAGAAGGACAAGTTCTGGTGTGCGATTGAGAAGCTGATGGAAAACGTGAAAGATGAGGAAGTTGTTGTGGTAGGAGGAGACCTAAATGGACATGTGGGAAGGAGTTTGGACGGTTTTGAGGGAGTTCATGGGGGTTACGGATATGGTGTGAGAAATGGAGAAGGTGAAAGGATTTTGGAGTTTGCTGATGGAGCTGATTTGTTGATTTGTAATACTCAGTTCCAGAAAGGGGATAATAAGCTTGTTACATACACGTCAGGTGGGTCGACGACAACCGTTGACTACCTGATGGTGCGTAGGCGAGATAGGGCGCACCTCCAGGACACAAAGGTGATCCCGGGGGAGGAGGCTGTTTCACAGCACCACTTGGTTGTCTGCGACATAAGGGTGAAAGGTGCGAGGAGAGCTCGGCGGGTGAAGTACCAACCAAGAATGAAGGTGTGGAGGTTGAAAGAGGTGACAGTAAGGGAGGCATTAAAAGAGAGGCTGAGTAGGGTTGAGGATGATGTTGTTGAGCTTGAACGTGGTTAGATGTCAATGAAAGATAGTCTGTTGGGAGCCCTTGGTGAGGTATGTGGATGGACAAAAGGACCACCGAGGCACTCGGAATAATGGTGGTTGGATGATGAAGTTGGAAAGAGGATTGACGAGAAGAGGAAGAAGTTCAAGGAGTGGCAGAAGGCGAAGGGTACGGGAGCAGTAAAAGCAGAGCATGAAAGTTATAAGGCAGCCAAGAAGGCTGCAAAGAAAGAGGTAGCAAAGGCGCAGGAGGCATGTAGGAAAATGTTCGAAGAACGCTTGGATTCGGAAGAGGGTCAGAGAGCGGTATTCAGGGTGGCAAAGCAGATAGCGAAGAGGTGTGATGTGATGGGGGTGACTTGCTTGAAGGATGAAGTGGGACAAATCGTTGTGGACCCAGATGGAATTAAAGGAAGATGGAAAAGATTTATGGAAATGCTGTTGAATACAGAGAATGAATGGGATGGCAACATAGAGAGTAACCCAGTTTTAGGACCGGCAGAGAAGATAACTGAGCAGGAAGTTGAGGAAGCGATAAAAGCAATGAAGAGTAGAAAAGCAGGAGGGCAGACGGGAGTTGTGGGAGATATGTTGAAGGCAGCAGGAAGTTGGGGTGTGAAGAGAATGACAGAGATCTGTAATCTCGTGGTGAAAGAAGGCCGCATTCCAGTGGATTGGGAACTGAGTACTCTCGTCCCTCTATACAAGGGGAAAGGTGATCCTCTGGAGTGTGGCTCGTACCGAGCGATAAAGTTATTGGAGCATGTAATGAAGGTATTGGAAAGGGTGTTGGAGAGGAGGATAAGGAAGAAGGTGAAGATTGATGAAATGCAGTTTGGATTTATGCCAGGAAGAGGAACGACAGATGCGCTCTTCATTGTGAGGCAGTTGCAGGAGAAGTACATGGAGAAGAGGAAGAAGTTGTTTCTTGGGTTTGTTGATCTGGAGAAAGCATTCGATAGGGTTCCACGCGAAGTATTGACATGGGCATTGAGGAAGTTAGAAGTGGAGGAATGGTTGATCAGAGTAGTGATGGCAATGTACAAAAGAGCACGCACAGCTGTAAGGACGAAGTGACGGGAACA
This sequence comes from Myxine glutinosa, assembly GCF_964187855.1. NCBI lineage: Eukaryota > Metazoa > Chordata > Myxini > Myxiniformes > Myxinidae > Myxine > Myxine glutinosa. Next base: position 48,591,903 of record NC_136273.1, on the reverse strand, counting down.
GTGGTGAGTTTGAGGTGAAGGTGGGAGTGCATCAGGGGTCGGTACTAAGTCCACTACTATTTGTAGCTGTGATGGAGGTGCTGGCTCAGAACATAAAGGAGGGTTTACCATGGGAGTTGTTGTATGCAGATGATCTGGTGTTGATTGCGGAAAGTATGGATGGACTGAAGGAAAAGATGAACAAGTGGAAGGAATGTATGGAGACAAAAGGTCTGAAGGTGAATATAGGAAAGACGAAGGTGATGGCAAGTGGTAAAGCATGTGGTGAGGTGGAAAGAACTGGGAAGTGGCCATGTGCTGTGTGCAGGAAGGGTGTCGGAGTGAACTCCATTCAATGTACAATGTGCGCTGAGTGGGTTCATCAAAAATGTAGTGGTCTGAGAGGGTCATTAACCAATGTGGCAGCTACATTCAAATGTAAGGTGTGCACAGAGGGAGCTGCAGATGGAGGAAATGTTGAGTTGGATCTTGGAGACGGCGTGAAGCTGGAAGGTGTGAAAACATTTGGCTACCTCGGAGACGTGCTGAATGGAGAAGGTGGATCAGACTCGGCAACGGTTGCTGGAGTGAGATGTGCATGGAAGAAGTTTCGGGAACTGAGTGGCGTGCTGATGGGTGTGTCGTTGAAGCTGAAGGGAAAGGTGTATGCTGCATGTGTGAGAAGTGTTATGATTTATCGGAGCGAGACATGGGTCATGAATGTAGAGCAGCAACGAAGGCTGGAAAGGGTGGAAATGCGAATGGTTCGGTGGATGTGCGGAGTATCGTTGAGAGAGAGGAAGACAAATTATGAATTGCGAAAGATGATGGAAATAGAGCCTGTGATTGATGCTGTGAAGAGAAACAGGTTGAGATGGTTTGGTCATGTGTTGAGGAAGGATGAAAGTGACTGGTTGAGAAGAGTGATGGAAATGAATGTAGAAGGAAGTAGAGGACGGGGAAGACCGAGAAAGACTTGGCTAAAGATGGTGGATGAAGAAATGCGGGGAAGGGGGTTAACAAGGAGAGATGCAGAAAATGGGGCAAAATGGAGAAGATTGTCATGGGGACCGCAAGGCTAACCCCCGCTCTAGCAGGGAAAATGGCCTTAAAATGCATGTTGTTGTTGTTGTTCTAATGGTTTAGATGGGGAGGGGAGAAATAGATGGATGTTTTTTTTGGTTTTTGGGTGGGTGGTCCATAAGTTCCAAGGCATTTTCTCCATTCATTTAAATGTAAAATTGGGTGTGTTTTAGAACCCCCATTTCCCCCCTACTGTCGGTGTTTAATTTGCAGCATATTTTGAGCTGCAGAGGTCATTATTTTAGCAACGAGAAATTGACATGATACTTGATGCTTACTCAAGCTGCAATTCTTGTTACCCTCACCTGAGGAGAGGGTATTGCATTTGAGTCCGTTTGTTTGTCTGTCTGTCTCTCGGTTTGTTTGTCCGCACTGAATAAATATGATTTTCTTTGCAACCGTTGGTCCGATTGACAGGAAATTTTCACCAAAGGTGCAACTCCACCTGTATAATATTTTGATAATTATGACGTCATAGGTCATGTGGTTTGGCCGCCATCTTGGAAAAACCAAAAAACTTTGCACCTCTATATCTCCGAAAGCGCTGAATAGAAAAAATTGAGACATGGCTCATTGTAAAGAACCTTCCATGAAGAATAAAATATATTAATCGTGATGTCATAGGTGCCTCCATCATGACGTCATAATTCGACAAGTACAAAACTTCATCCTATCGAGATGAAATCTATTGAGCATCATGTAGGCATAAATTGGTGGAGAAAAAAAATATATAATGATGATGTCATTGGTCACGTAGTTTGGCCGCCATCTTGGAAAAACCAAAAAACTTTGCACCTCTATATCTCCGAAAGCACTGAACAGAAAAAATTGAGACATGGCTCATTGTAAAGAACTCTCCATGTGGAATAAAATCTGTTGGTGATGATGTCATAGGTCCCTCGATAATGACGTCATAATTTGACAAGTACAAAACTTCATCCGATCAAGATGAAATTTCTTGAGCATAATCTAGGAATATATTAGTGTGGAAAAAATAATAATGATGACGTCATCGGTCATGTGGTTCGGCCGCCATATTTGTTTTCACACAAAAGCCTTCAAAACCAAGGAAAATACATCCTGGCGAGGGTTTGCAATCTCTGATTGTTCTTTCTTGTTTAAACATGTATGACAAATGTATTTTATGTAGGAGATATCAGATATTAGTACAATTACAACCAAAATATTATTGCCATTCCCTGTTCTGCATGTACCAAAAATATTTTTTTACCTTTTCCTTGTGGTTGCAGGAAGGCACTACAGCTTGCACGCCAGCTGCAGGAAGTGGCGGGTGAGGCACAGGCTTGCTACAGCCTGGGCAGTACCTATACACTCCTGGGAGAGCATAGCCGTGCGGCCGAGGCCTTCCTGAAGCACCTTGAGATTGCGAGATCTCTCCACGACAGGTGTGCACTGTGCATGCCAACGATCAACAAACACAGCAAATCTCTACCTAATATTGCTACACAAATTTAGCTTCAAACTCGCTCTGGGAACATTTTATTTCTCGGAGAGACTGGCTGGCTGCTCAACTGCTTTCACTCTTTATAAGCTGACTGTTTGATGCTGATGTTTTGTGCACCATGCACTATTGGTCTATACAGATCGACAGTTCTGCCAAAGCAGTTTATTTTGCCAAGAATTACAATCCTGGACAGCGAACCATTCCGACACAACATACTCCACTGAGTGTGCAGGAATTTAGAACTCATCCAGGATGCTGGCAATACCTTGCCTACTCTTTGCAAAGGACACCATATAATTTTTAACATACACCCACTAATGCTAGCAGAAGTGAAGCCCATTTTAACGTCCATTACTGCATGTGATACACCATGGTAACAATTTATTTTTGTGAAGCAAAACAAATAAATAAATTTTGTTTGAAAATGGAAAGCCACAAGGCCCATTAACATTTACTACAGCGCCTTCAGAAAGTATTCCCTCCCCTTGACATTTTTCACATTTTGTTGTGTTCCAGCCTGAATCTAAAATGGGTTAAATTGAGACGTTTTTTATCACTGATCTACACATAATATCCTATAATGTTAGTGGTTTTTAGTTTTTAGCTCTCTTTGTTTTGTTTTAGTTTTTAGCTGTTTTTGGCTTCTACCGACTCCTCTCTGGCCTAGCCCCCCCCGCCCCCCCGCCTCCCAGCCCTGTCTGTGCTCTGGCCCTCAAATACTCCTAGAGCTCACACAAGATCTGCCAGCAACCCTCTTCTGGTGAAACGGCCAAAATCAAGACTCTCTGCTCACCTTCACTCTTTCATTCCTCTTTTTCCCCACCTCTGGAACAAACTCCCTCACTCTATTCAATCCCACTCCTTCCTCCAGGTCTATAAAACTGCTGTTCAGTAGACCAGTGACAAAAAAAGTCTCTCAATCCCTTTTAAATTCAGGCTGTAACAACAAAATGTGAAAAAAGCCAAGGGTTGCGAATACTTTCTGAAGGCACTGTATCTGCTGCCTAAAGCTGGTGTTGAACAAAGACCATCATTATTTGAATTGGGACCAGATTGCATTGGAGCTTCCCTAAGAGCTTATCTATTTCATTTCCTGGTATGAGCCCTGGGATGAGGCAGAGTACTGGTGAGGTACGATGAGATATTGGACTTGCGTTGTTGGCTTAGTGGTGATTTATGCTTTTCTTTGTGTCTGCAGTAGCTTTTTGTCTCTGAAGGACCTGCCTTTTTTAATCAAATAGTCACATGGCCTGAATTAAGCATGTGGAGGTAATGGGCCCTGAAATTAGCTTTGGGTGAAATGCCCTTGCCATTGGGATCTCTGCTGGAAAGAGAGCATTTGGAGAGGTTTTTATTCTTGTATATTTATTTATTTATTTCCTTTTTTTGTTCAGACAATGTGACTGGATTTTATGCTGTTTGTTGGATTCCTAGTAGCTAGGGGAAGGGGAGAAGATTGTCATGGGGACCGTAAGGCTAACCCCCGCTTTGGCAGGGAAAATGGCCTTAAAATGCATGTTGTGTTGTGTTGTTGTTGGATTCCTAGTAGGGCTTCTTGTACTTTGATATAATTGCTGAAGTACAACTTCAGAATACGAATACACTTGAAGCAAGAGTGAGAGCCAATGATGCATCGAGCTTCAGTAATAGGATTTGAAAATATTTTGCGGTAACTTCATTTTTTGTTCGCAAAGAACAGGTGGAACACACTTAAATATTTACTTTTGACCCTCATCTGCACGTGTTTGTATCGTTGCTTTAGTAACCACCTATTCAACCTTAGTTTAAAGGAAACTTCATGCCATCATAACCAACTCCTCACCACCAGTGCACTAAATCTTGTTTTATTTTCAATTTCATTCCAACAACTTGCTTTCTCTTCACGGAAAGCTTCCTCTTCGTTGACAAACCTCTCAAAGACATTCAATCTGTCAAACTTTTGGGCCTCACCATCAGCCACACTCTCTCTTGTGCAAACATATCAGAGTTGGCCTCCAAAGCAGTGGTATAGACTGGGCATCCTATCAAATTTTTACTTCGCAAATCTGAACCTCGACCTCTAAGGCCTTATTCCACAGCTCGATTGAGTACTACTTTCCCCTTTGGGCAGGTGCCCCTGTCTCATCTTTTCCATCCTTTATGTTGTAGAATCTAAGCCACTCAATCATATTCCAGCAGATATGTGTATGAAGGTATTGTGCACTTTAGGATAAAAGCATGAAATTTGGCAGGTGACTAGGGCATGTCCAGAGTAAGAAAACTGACTATAGGACTATTGCAAATTTGCTCCATGATGGCTGCGACAACCAATTTTCCAAACATGCGGGAACAAGCCTTATGAAGTACTTCCAGGTGTCATGATAATGTTATAAAATCGGTATAATCATGGTATTATGTGTTGTTTTCCCATCTGTATGCATGTATGTATGGCCTGGAATGATTCTTATTTGCATACTGTTTATTCTGCTTGCAGGTGCTGACCCTAACTAATTTGCTACGTCGATCTACATTGTGAACTCTGGTGTTGGTCCAACATTTAATTAGTGTTTGGTGGTGGTCAAAATAATATCCTGGCTAACAATGGTGAAGGTACACAAGATCATGGATCCTCAGAAGCCTGCAGGGACATCCAGTAGAGCATGTCTAATAGACTGGGACACATGTTTTCTGTATCATGAAGAAACTTCCGAGTCACTGATCTTCCCAGCTAATTCAAGGCGAGGCACAGATGGAGCAGGTTACAGAACCATAGCCAGCAATCTTCAGGCATTTGGCAGGATTGGCTGTCTGCCAAGAGCAATACATCTCACAACTGGATGATGGTGATGGAATTGAGGCAACACTGCAATTTCTTGGAGTGAATTTGCTTCTGGAGTCTTGGAGTTTCTTCTGGAGTGAATTTGAGGCTGGGGATACATTGCATGAAGCATCAACATTTGACCTCAATGCTTGGGTCAGGAAATGTGCCCTTCAACTCGAAGACAAGTATCTGCTGGCCAAATTGAGTGCTGGTGACTTGATTGCACAGAAAACCAAGTACCATGTCTAATGCGTGGTCTATCTGTATAACAGAGCACGAGAAACAAAGTCATCCAAAGAGACTGACGTTGATTCCGCCAATCATGTTATTGCATTAGCTGGACTGATTTCCTATATTGAGGAAGCTCGCATGGGCAGTGGAGTGGCAACAGTATTCCATATGTCAGACATGGTCAAACTGTATACAAGCAGACTAGAACAGCTTGCTACTGAGCTCACTGAACGTGTTCACTCCACCAGGCTAAAGAATCGAATCTTGGCCTATTTTCCAGACATGATAGCAGTAACAAAAGGCCGAGAGGTTGCACTTATTTGCAATGAGGATGTTGGTCCTGCTTTACAAAAAGCATGTGAATATGATGCTGACAGTGATGCCGTTATTCTTGCAAGAGCTGCTAACATAATTTGGAGAGACATGCTGAAAAAGAAAACAAGATTCCGTGGTTCATTTGGTGATCAGTCCCAAGAGGAATCGTTACCAAGTTCCTTTTCTGCACTCGTATCTATGATTCTGAATGGGCCAAATATCAAAACACAAGCAAGTTTCACATCAGTGTCTCGACCAGTACTTACCATCACACAGCTGTTGATGTTCAACAATTTTGTGCGCCGTCTGGAGACCTCTACTGCAGCAAGTGCTACAACACACAGCCAACAACAAGAGACACCTCTGCCAGTCTATCTAGGAGTGATGGTTCACAGAAAGACACACAAGCGTGATTTTGTAGACACTCTGTTCAACCTAGGACTGTCTATCTCATATGGCAGAGTGCTGAACATCTCCACTGATCTCGGAAACGAGATTTGTCAACACTATGAGACTGAGAAAGCAGTCTGCCCTCCTCATCTGAGAGGTGGTCTCTTCACAACTGCTGCAGTTGATAACATAGACCACAACCCAAGCTCGACAACTGCTCATGATTCATTCCATGGAACAGGCATATCCCTGTTTCAGCATCCAAATTCTAACACCAGCGGAGTGAAATGGGCCATGCAGGGTTGTGATGATACCCAGACTGCCTCCAAGAAGATCTTGGCACAGTTGCCAGAATCGTATACCAGTGTGCCTTCAGCCCCAGTGCCCGGAACGGATCCACCAGTGCCTAAAACAGATGGGCCAAACAGAGCTGACTGTCGACGTATACCTGAGGCCATGCAGAAAGAATACAGGTAAAGTATAGGAAGTTGTGTTTCATAATCACCTAATTACAGTTGTTCTTTGAAAATGTATACATGTAGTTTTTCTTTGAAAATAAGTTACACTATTGTATTTCTTTTTTGTTTTCAGTTGGCTGGAGCATGTGAAGCAGACAGTCGCGACTGACTCATTCAGTGATAAAGAAACTGTCTCCTGGGCTGCATATCACACGAGTCAGCAGGCAGTTGGTTCAGAGCCAGAGAGCAGCGTATCTCTTACTGCTCTTCTTTCCCTGTTCTATGACCAAGCAAACTCTGTTGCCATGATTCGTCATTCAATGGATGTTGTACAGAAGGCAGTGGAGATACCCATTCCTGGACAAGTGCCCATCATTTAGCTCTTTCACGAGACTTGATCTTGTATACAAAAAAAAAAAAATCATTACCATGGATCAGCCTCTGTTTACATTTGGAAAGCAAATCCAGTGGAGTTGGTCCACAAGCTATGGTGAGGTCAAATTAATTGTAATGTTTGGTGGACTGCACATTGAAATGGCAGCTCTTAATACACTTGGAGATCTTCTAGACAATAGTTGATGGACCAGTGTACTCGTAGAAGCAGGTGTGGCCACATCTGGCACTGCAGATCCATTTCTCAAAGCCTCTCATGTTACTCGAACACGGCGTGCTCATCAGGTGACAGCCTGTGCTCTGTACCTACTCCTGCAGAACGCATATGACCAGTATGGGCAAAGCCTGCAAGAAGGAGAAAGCATATTGCCTCAAGAAGACTGGTGTTCCAAGCGAGCTGAAGTCAGTCCCCAATCCAGTTTTGGCTCATTATACTGAATTTGGGGCTCGAGCTAATGATCTATGTGAGAGCAATACGCGAGGCAGACTTCTTGCTGTACATGGATGCTTTGACCAAGATCACACCCTGGTTCTTTGCTCTAGACCACACTAAGTATGCCAGGTGCGTTCCTGTCCATTTGTGTGACATGGTAACATTGGAAATGTAACGTCCAGAGATCTTTGCAGAGCTTCTCAAAGGAAACTTTGTGGTGAAGAAGACAGGTCGAGCATTCTCTGCAATAGCAATAGATCAGGCCCATGAACAAAACAATGCTGCAGTGAAGGGTCATGGTGGAGCTGTTGGCCTGACTGAGAATCCAGCAGCACTGAGGCGATGGATGGTTTGTGACCCTGAAATGGCATATGTTATTGAAGAGTTTGAAAGCTCAACAGAGTGGAGAAAGAAGTCAGACACAGGCATCATGATCAGGCATCACACACACAGAAGGCATTTGCTAAAGATGTCAAATCACTGAGATACAATAGAAAGACTGGGGAATCACTTCTGTGAGGATAGCAGTGATCTTCTCATGCTGGACAGTAGAGACCTTGTTGATCCTGCTGTAATCGACACTGTACATCATATTGAGAAGCTTGGACAAGATCAGTACAGCACGTATGTCACAGAGCGCCTAGTCAACCAAACAAAACGTATTTATGAGCCAATCAAGAGGAACAACCTGCCCCTCTTCAGTCGGCCTCCAGCCCAACAGAAGTCAAAGGGACAACAGTAGCTAACATCACTGAAGAACGACTGTTATTTGTTCACCAGGCTATACATTGCCTCACATACGAGATGGGGACCTCAACGAGTTCTTTCAACATGAGAATCGGGCTTGTCCACCTTCACTGTCACAGATGGGCAAGTTGAGAACTGGAGTGAAATCACACCTGGTAGGCTGCCTGGAAGAACTCGTTCTTTCACAAACCAGTGCATCTGCACCAGCTTCAGATGTTATTGTTCTTGATGGAGCTGCAGTTGTCAATATGTTGCAACCTGGTCCAGCCAAAACATTTAATGATTATGCAACTGCAGTGTTCCTACCTCACATCAGAGCTCACCTGCAGCAAGCAAGACGGGTAGACATTGTGTGGGATAAGTACTTTACGGACAGTCTGAAGGCAGGTACACAGAAGAGGGAAAGGAGTTAGAAGACGTGTTGAGCCATCCACCCTACTTCTTAGGAATTGGAATGAGTTTCTCAGGATTGATGAGAATAAGGTGGAACTGTTCTCTTTTCTGGCAGTCTGCATTGGATCAATGGACACCGGCAAGCAAGTCATCACCACACATCACTCTGGCATCCTTTGTAATCAGCGTCGAGATAAAGAAGGCCTTGCTCCCTGCAACCACGAGGAAGCTGATACAAGAATCATGCTCCATGTGCAGGATGTTGTGAAACAAGGGTATACAAAGATCTCAATCCGCACAATTGATACTGATGTGGTGGTTCTGGCAGTGACAGCAGCACAGCAACTCAACATTCCTGAGCTGTGGGTTGCCTTTGGAACTGGAAATAACTTTTGTATCTTGGCAGCTCATGATATGGCCAAGGCCTCGGGGTCCTGTGAAGTGTGCAGCTCTGCCAGTGCTCCATGCATTCATGGGATGTGACACTGTCTCGTTATTTGCTGGTCGAGAAAGAAGACTGCATGGGACACATGGAGGTGCTACATTGAGGTGACATCAGCATTTTGCACATTGAGTGCTACACCAAAGTCTGTAGATCACTCAATGGAGCAACTAGAGCACTTTGTGATCTTGCTGTATGACCGTACGAGTAGTGAGCAATGTGTCAATCAGGCCCGCAAACAGCTCTTTTCTCAGAAGGGTAGAGCACTCGATGATTTTCCTCCAACAAAGGCAGCATTAATCCAACACACAAGGAGGGCTGCCGACCAAGCTGGTTACTGTTGTGGCCAAATGATGATTGTAGCTCCTCGGATTTCAAGCCCAAGCGAATGGGGATGGAACAAGGGTGACAATGGGGAATGGGATGCATGCTCGACAACACTTCCAGAAGCATCAAAGGCCTGCCGGAACTCTTGAGATGCGGCTATAAGAAGGGCTGTGGAGGGCTGTATAAATCTGTTGAGGCAGCCCTTCCATGTACAGTACTTGGAGAATGGGCAGCTTAAGTATCACAGCAGAGTATTGAGCATCCACCTACATACTATTTATTGGTATACAGCAGATCTGTGACATTGGCACCAAATGGATGTGCACCAGACAGAATTTCTTGATTTTAAAATACCATTACTAACTTTACAAATGTGAAATGGTTCCAATAAATCCAAATTGTAATGAAACGAGATGTCCCAATCTGAGACGTATGTGGAAAGTGCATGGAAATTGCAGCCATTTTTGAAAATAGCTGCAACTGCTGCCATAGGACATTTCTGCGATGGGCCCTATAGCTAATAATCTTCCTTTAGATATGGCCTAACTCTGTTCCAAATTTGATGCTTTTATCATTAAGTGCACAATAATTTCACCTATCTGCTGTACTATCACTGGATTCTCCCATGACAAAACTGAATCTCTGGACCTTTTCTCCCTCATCATACACAGGTTGGTGGCCTCTGTCTAACGTCTACCCCATCCTTTGTGGTCTTGCACTCTTTGTCATTTCTGTTTTCCATCTCCCCCCAGGCCCTCATTCTCTCCACTCCCTCCCCCAGTGTTTGCAGGGTGCACTCATTCTGGTGAAACCTGCAAAATCTAGGTTCATTGCTCACCTGCACTCATTTGTTCCTCTTTTCTTCCTCCTGTAGAATGAACTTCTTCATTCCAATCTCATTCTTCCCCTGCATCAAAGGACTTTGAGATGGCTGTTCACTTCCTCCTCAGATCATCCAAAATTGATACTCGTGATATTTTCTAACCTCGTTAACCCTCCCTATCCCCTCCCTTCCTTTCCAGGTTATTGTGTTTTCTCCCCTCTTTCCATCCACCTTTCTGTTTTTACCTACAATGTGTCACAGGTCGACAAGAGCTCCGCATTGTTGTTGTTTTGTTGTGAATAGTGTTGGGGGGAGAGGGGAGGTGGGGAAGGAGTCGGATTTTGAAATGTGCACCCATTGGTCAGACAGCTGCCGGACTGCACCCACATTTGTTGCTTGACTCCCCCACCATGGTACCCAGAAGAAATAATATGGCCGCCATCCTGGTTTTCTTGTGAGTCTAAGACATCGGCCCTGTAGGCATTTGCTGAGTATACACTGCCTGGATTTGTTGCGTAGGATTTCCATTGACTTTGGGTGTAGTGTTACTCACGATGAAGGACCCCAATAAGTCTTATCATATGTTGAATATATATTATTAGTAAAGTTGATAAAGCCTGTCAGCACGGTACGTGCCTCCCTAAAAAAAAAAAAGCGTTATGTAATTTTTGAATGGCCCCATATGGGGGTTGAACAATCCATGACCGTGTAAATAATCAGCTCGTTCTGATATAACCGTGGTGTAGGCTGACATGGATGAGGGGTGTCATAATTTACATATTGGGTCACTGAATTGGTTCACCAATCAAAATAACTGAATGGACGCCCTTTGCCCCCGCAACATGGGAAGCCCCCTGCAGGGAAGACAAATCAAAAATAATCACACGTCGCTTTCCTGGCTAGTGTGTACCATATGTGCCGCGTTGGAGAGAGTGGATAACTCATATGAAAATTTGACTGTCATTTCTCAGGGTCGGAGAAAGCCGAGCATGTTGGAGTCTGGGAAACGCTTACACAGCACTCGGAGAGCCTGACCAGGCAATAAGTTTCGTCGCAGAACATCTACATATTTGTCGTGAGGTTTGTGACATCTCCCTCAAATCGGGTGTGTTGTTGATCCGACATCATCCTTCATTTGCCTCTGAATAGGGGGGAAATATTGGTTCTGGCCCATTTGACATTCTGGATACTTCTAAAAAAAAATATATCTTTTTTATCATTTTTCCATGTATTGCGACGTGTTTACAAGAGCTCTGCGTGGTTGTTGTTGTTGTTGTGGTTGTTGGGGATCGATTTTTGAAATGTGCACCCATTGATCGGACAGCTGTCGCATCCCACCCACATTTGTTGCTTGAATCCACCCACCATGGACATGGCACCCAGACAAAATAATATGGCCGCCATTTTGGTTTTCTGGTGGGGCTAAGCCATCAGACCTGTAGGCCTCTGCTGATTATACACTGCATGGGTTTATTGTGTCAGATTTCTATTGGCTTTGTTTGTGTCGTGTGATACTCATGACGAGGTACCCCGGAAAATCTAATCAATGTCGAATAAAAATTATTAGTAAGGTTTAATCAGGCCTGTCAGCATGCTCGGTACATGCCTCCAAAAAAAAATTGTGTTACGTAATTTTTGAACAGCCCCATATCTGGGTTGAACAATCTGTGACCGTGTGACAAATCATCTCGTTCTGATATAACCGTGGGGAGGGTGGCATGGATGAGAGGTATCAAGTTAATCTTTTAATAGACCAGCACTAAATGTGTGCTTGCCCCAATCGCACTGTTCATCTTTTAAGAGTGCTTTAATTGCATGTTTCCCAACCGGCCCTTTACCGGATTTAGGTTGAGACCACTGCACAGTCATTCTTGTTTTCTCCTTTGTTTTACCATCTTACTTCAATTTCTTCTGCAAAACTTTTCTAGATTAAATAATATCCTATTTTATGTCCATATGTCCATGACACTTAATTTCTAAAGGGTTACTGCTGTCATATAATAATAAAAATGGATACAATTGGAAAGCTAAACATTGATTAACTTGTTTGGAAAGCTAATACTGTAGCATCGCTTTTGTCCAGACAATCAAATAACGGAAGGCCAATTATCCAGAAAAAAATGGCCAAATAAATAAAAGTGGTGAATTTTCCCCAAGGCAACTTTGCCCTAATCGTAACTCTCGGAGGTTGTTGGTGGCGTTTCAGCAGTCGCTTCTGCCCCTTAGGATTAGGGCCTACCCTCTGGGCAAGGGCACCCATGCCCTTGCCTGGGAGGAGATGAGTGTGCTCACGCCCTCGCCTTGCATGGGTGTGTCTTTGCGTGAGGGCAGGAGCTCCAACGCCCTGTGAGGCTGAGGGCCTGGGTGCCCCTTTGTGTGGGTGCCCCCTCTTGTGTGGCCAAGGGCATGTGTGCCCCCGTGCGTGGAGCGAGGGCATGGGCAAGGGCATGGCAGCCCACCCCCCTCCCTCCCCGTTTGTAAACGGGGGCGACATTGAGGGCGTGGTCAGCCCTCCCCATTTGCATTCGGGGGAGAGATTTGGGTGGGTGTGTCCCCCAATCGTGGTTGAGGTCGGGGGCAGCCCATGCATTGGGCTGTGGGTGAGGTTGAATGTGTAGGCGGCCCCATGTGGGGGGATAGGTGTCGAGGGTGCAAGCGTTCATGCACGTTTACAATGGCATGGTGAAGACAAAGGTGAGGGTGCCACTGCATGAGGCCAAGGGCAACCCTGGTGTGTGTGGGAGCTCATTGTGCCAATTTAAAATCAAACTTGTGCAGCATTTCACCTGTTTTAAAAACTAGAATCCACTTTAAAACAAGAAAGAGCAATCGACACTCACCAGTACATGTTTGTGAGGTGTATTTTGTGGGTTTTCTTTTGTACCTTCTTTCAGTATTTTGTACAATCCCATTTTCATCAGACACGTGTGACAAATGACGTCCTCTTTAGAAAACTGAATTCAGTATTGTGTGTGTATATATATATATATATATATATATATATATATATATATATATATATATAATATATATATATACGTAGTGTGTTCAAAAAGTATCCGACCTTTATTTTTCGTGCGTAAAAAAAAAAAGAAGCTAGGGAGGCGTTGATTGGTGCACGTATGTAGGCGATCCTAATGCACACGCGTGAATTTTTTCCCACCTGCAGAAGTTGTCATTCGACGGCAGACCGCCGATGAGTGAGGACATGTAAGTGAGCGCCTTTGGATTTTCGTTTTTGACAAAATGACGGAAAAACTTGAACAACGCTACTGCATCAAATTTTGTGTTTTTTGGCCTCGGGGATGTTGGATGCTTCCATTGTGATGACTGTAACTTGGTTTCTGGGTCGTACCCATAAACCCAGGACTCATCGCCAGTGATCACTGTGTTGAGGAAGCTGGGATCGCTGTTCACAGTCTCCAGCATGTCCTGTGCGATCTCCAAACGGAGTTGCTTCTGCTCAATCGTCAGCAGCTTTGGTACGAACTTCGCTGAGATTCTCCTGAAGCCCAAATCCTCCTTCATAATGGAATGAACGGTGTTGAATCTTGCGGATCGTTTCCACTTGGGAATCGCCAAGCTTTACACAAAATTTGATGCAGTAGCGTTGTTCAAGTTTTTCCGTCATTTTGTCAAAAACGAAAATCCGACGGCGCTCACTTTCATGTCCTCACTCATCGGCGGTCTACCGTCGAATGACAGCTTCTGCAGGTGGGAAAAAATTCACGCATGTGCATTAGGATCGCCTACATACGTGCACCAATCAACGCCTCCCTAGCTTCTTTTTTTTTACGCATGAAAAATAAAGGTCGGATACTTTTTGAACACAGTAGTATATATATACACAAATAATTAAGTTAAGCACCCCTACACAACGAATTAAGGTAAGCACCCCCTAATATATATTCTTTGTGTATATGTATACATTGGCATATATTCTAAGGTATGTGAGATCAAATAATGATTGGTATGACATTAGCAATTATCCATTGATGAAATTGAGTGATCAAAGTGAAAAAAAGTGATTGGTTGAGTCAGTGATCCGATCACGTGGGTCCTACACACGTTATTGACGCAAAGATCGCTAGAGGTCTTCTCAGAACAATGACTGTACGTTAGAAAACATAAACGTCATCCACACTGTCCGTGATGGACCTATAGCTCCATACTTAAATTGAGGTGAAAATATGCCTAAAATTCCCAAAAAATTTCACCTTAAATTATTCAGAATAAAATATTGAAAACGGCATGATTGTTATGTTTTTATGTGACCATAATATCACTTCTCCAGAAAATATAGCAATATCATGGGTATATTACACTGTTTTGACGACAACAAACTTGTAATGTGCGAGGTTGTAAAAAAACGGGGGGGGGGGGGGGTGCTTAACTTAATTCTTTGTGTATATATTGTTACGGGTCGCGGACAAGATGTTACTTTGGGCCGAGCGGATGGTCAACCGCGACCGTTACAGGATCCCCGATTAGCCCGACTTCCTGAACGTTGGCCAAAGTCGCGCCACAGATATTCAATATGGAAACCTCTAAAGCGACCGAAAGAGAAGGAAGAGAGAAGAAGACAGAGTACGGAGGAATAACAGGATTTATTATACACACAAGCAAAAAGAAGGAGCGATCAAAGTTATTTACAAGCAATGGATGGAAGAAGCAGTCACACAGTGAATCGTTAGCTTATCTATGCAGTTTACTTAACCCCAGGACAACGATTAAGACAGACGACGTTCACACTTACACGGGGGAAATTGCAGGCAGGAATGGCGGAGGTGGGTTGCTGGAGAGGGAGGCAGGGTCAGGTCCCTGCAACCAGCAGGGCTGGAGGTAGCAGCTCCCACTTTTCGCGTTTTTGGCGGGAAAACCCTCGGTCGCGTCGACGCTGCTGATGCTGTGGACGTCACGCGCTGGCTCGGTCACACCTGCTCCTCTCCTTCTGGTGGAGCCGTCTCCCTCCTCTCAGCGCGTCTCTCCAAAGCTTGTTTCATCTCCAAGTACCTCTCCTTTTTGGTTTGGAGCGTCTCTCATCTCACAGCTCATCTCATCTCACAGCTCATCTCTCCTCTCATCTCATTTCTCCTCTCATCTCCCGAAGCAGTCCCTTCCAGTCGCTTTTATTACTCGGGTCGGAATCAAGCCGCCGGCTGCGAGGGCACGCCTACCGGGTCGCTCACCGCGGTGCTGGTTGGCTGTTAGGGCTGTCCGATTCCCCCTTTGATCATGACGACGTGCCACGCCCGTGAGTTGGCGGCTCCTACCCCCCTCTTCTCCGAGATTAGCACATGGGCAATGGCGGCTTGCGGGATTGAACACCACTCGCACCGTTTTGAAAGGAACTTTGGAGAGTGGAGATGATTGGGGAAATTGAAAGGGGCCTACGCTTATTTCGTTTGATACAATGCAGAGTCAATCTAGTGGGAAACACATATTTAGCCTACATAGAATAAGGAAATAAGCTATTTAAAAAGATATATCGTGGCCTGTGTGTAAGTTTCATGGAATTAACTAGGGGGACGTCCTTCGACCTTATTTACTCTACGAGGGTCAGTTAAAACACAGCAAACCAGTTCTCACATTCTTTACACTTTCCAAATTCGTTACAATATATATATATATATATATATATATATATATATATATATATATATATATATATATATATATATATATATATATATATACATATATATATATATATATATATATATATATATATATATATATATATATATATATATATATATTTATTTAAATGAGGCTGTCCTTGTGATCTTTTGAGTCCTCGGGTTTTTTTGGATCATTGGGGTGTTTTGGGTTCTCGGGATCTTTTGGTCTTCGGAGTCTTCAGGGTCTTTTTGGGTTATTGGGGTCCTCTGGTTCTTCATGGTATTTAAGGATCTTCAGGGTATGTTGGGGTCTTGGTGGTCTTAAGGGTCTTGAGGGGTCTGAAAGGTTCTTCAATGGTCCAATGGGTCTCAGCAGTACAAAGTGTCGAAAGGTACATTCCGATAGTACATAATTAATAGACGTACGTAATTAATAGACAGGATGCCACTGACTTCAAACAGTACATAATTCATAGATAGATTGAAAACTCACATGGCTGGAGAAGATAATATAGTAGAGTTTCCTCTAAAAACAATAACAACTTCTGGCTGACAGACTGTAAAACCAATCATGTTAAAATTTTACTTTGATTACGACATTACTTTGAAGTTTTTTTTTTTTTTTTGTATACAGAATCGAGGTTCCTGAAAGAGATAACATTTATTTCACAAACAAATCAAACAGACAAACAAAATATATAAAAAGAGGGAGCGGAAGACAAGATGGGGAGAGAAGGGGAAGCACACAAACACAACATTTGAGAGCAGGGAGATGTGTGGGAGGGAGAGGGCTTGGGGGGAGGAGGCGTGGGAAGGTTTTCAAGTATAAAACACAAGGACACTAAGGACTTCCAGGACAGAAGTTGGTGTTTCAAAAAAGTGGATTTGGGGTGGGATTGAAGAGAGTGAGGGAGTTTGTTCCAGAGGCGGGAGAAAAGAGGAATGAAGGAGTGAAGGTGAGCAGAGAGTCTTGATTTTGGCAGTTTAAGCATAAGAGGGTTGCAGGCAGATCTTGTGCGACCTGTAGGAATAGGAATATTTGCGGGACAGAGCCCAGAGAGAGCTGGGGGGGGGGGGGGGCAAGGCCAGAGATGAGTCGGTAGAAGACGGAAAGACCACCAACCTGCCTGCGGTGAGTGAGTGAAAGGCCCTTGGAGTTAGCTTCATCGCATGAGATTCCAATGATTCTGAACGCTTTGGTTTCAAGCCTTGTATGTGGTGAGGAGCCCAGGTGTGCCAAGGAAGGACTTCGCACGACGGAGTATGCCCAGTCGGCGACTGGCTTTGGAGGCCAGATTTGAAATGTGGTTTTCCCAGGAAAGATCATGGCAGATAGTGAGACCTAAAAGCTTGAGTGACAGAACTTCTTGGAGAGGATTATTCAGAAAGTGGATGGGAAGGTTGTCCAGTCGGTCTTTTCGGAGAGACATCGTAAGAGTGTGAGATTTGTCAGGATTGAAAGACATGTTCCACTTGTTTGCCCAGTCTGTGATTTTGTCCAGGTCTGCAGAGAGTGAGGAGGCTGCAGACTGCCAATCTAAGGGATGAGGAATGGAGCGACAGAGAGTAGAGTCATCAGCAAAGAGATAGAGAGGATTTTCAAGAGAGTCAGAGAGATCATTGATGAAGACCAGAAAAAGCACAGGGCCCAGAACACTGCCTTGGGGAACTCCAGCCTGAACAGGAAGAGGAGATGAGAGAAACCCATATAGGGCCACACGTTGACGACGACTAGAGAGGAAGTCCGCCAGCCATGCGTGGAGATTTCCATGGATACCAAAGGAGGAGAGTTTGGTGAGCAGAGCGGGGTGCCAGACCGTATCGAAGGCATGTGATATGTCAAGGGAGACGGCTCTAATTTCCTGTTTGGCATTGAGGACCTCCATCCATTGTTGAGAAAGCAGAAGCAGCATGTCCAGAGTAGAGTGACCAGGTCTGAAACCAAATTGATGATCAGAGATCAAGCCATTGGAAAAGAGGAAATATTTCATATCCGAAGCAATGATGGATTCCATGACTTTGCTGATAATTGGGAGAAGGCTGATTGGTCTGTAGTTGCTAGGATCTGTTTTTGCACCTTTTTTGTGCAAAGCGGTGATGTTGGCTGATTTCCAAGCAGATGGCAGATGACCTTGAGCAAAAGAGAGGGTGAAGAGAACAGAGAGAGGGAGTGAAAGAGCGGAAGAACAGGATTTTAGGACCCGTGGGCTGATGCCGTCAGGTCCAGTTGCAGAATCAGAGTCGAGGGTTGACAGAAACGTTTCCACCTTGTCAGGAGGAAAGGACACAGAGTCCAGGAGGAGCAGCTGCGTACGACTGGGTACGGTGGGTACAGAGAGGGATGGGTTTGGGACACAAGATTTAGAGGCAAACACAGAGTTGATGCATTCAGCTTTTTCACGTGCGGAGTCAGCCGTGTCGCCGTTTGAGGTGAGGGAGGGGATGGAGGGGGAACAAACACCAGAAACAGATTTGACCAGACGCCACCAGGATTTGGAAGAGGGAGACAGATAAGAGAGTTCGGTCTTGAGAACAGAGAGATATTGTTTCCTGGCTCTCCAGAGTGTGGACACACACTTGTTTCGGGCTTTGTGAAAGGAAATGAGATTTCCTTACGTTGGATTTGCTTTCCAGGAGACGAAAGCAAGTTGTTTCTGGGCAACAGCCTCACCACAAGATTCCGTGTACTATGGACGGGAGGAAGGGTATGACAACTGAAGACGAGATGGGATCAATCTGTGCATGAGAGAGAGCAATTTACTTTGGAAGAATTCCCAGGATGAGTTGATTTCAGAGGCGGTAGAAATGGGAGACCAGTCCAGATGATTGATGGCTGCATGAAGACCGTGCCAGTTGGCCTGAGTGAAATGCCAGACTGATCGACGCTGAGGAGACTCTCTGAGAATGGTCAGAGAGATGTCCACTTTAACAAGCACATGATCAGATGAGCCGATTGGAGCAGAAGAAGAGTAGCAGACATTTTCAGGGAAGTTAGTCATAACCAAGTACAGAAGAGAAGATGCTCCGTTGACTGAGATCCGGGTCGGGAAATTGACAGATTGTGTCAGTCCCAGTGAGTCGCAGAAGTCTTTTGCTGAAGAGCCATGGCTGGTGAGAGAGGTACCCACACCCAGCCAAATGGGATGGTGACAATTGAAATCACCACATATGAGGAAGAGAGAGTTGGGATGGGTAGATAGAAGTTGGTCCATATTATAAGACAGCGAGATGTAGATGGAGTCATCACTGTTTGGTGGACAACACACATATGAACAAAAGGTGGGAGCGAAGGGGAAGCCGTAGCCAAAGGTATTCCTGGGGGTGAGGTGGAGAGAGGGCAGGGCAGTGCAGGGCGAGTGAGGAAGAGTTTTTTATAAAGATAGCAACCCCACCTCCAGGACGAGGCTCAGGTCTATCATACCGGAGGAGGGAGTAACCTGGGAGAGATACCGAGGAATCAGAGACATCATGAAGGAGGAAAGTTTCTGTTAAGCAGATCACGTCTGGTTTGTCAGAAGCAACCTGTATGGAGAGATCAGTCAAGTTTGAGAGAAGGCCCCGGATGTTTGAGGTCCATACCGTTAATGAAGAGGAAGGGGGAGCATCGGATACAGAACAGGGGGGAGGGGGGGGTGAGGGGTTGGGTAAGATGTGGAAGAGGAAGTGGTAGGGAGAGCTGTTGAAGGTGTGTCAGAGATTTCAGAATAGCTTGGAGAAAGGGAAGAATGGGGTGGACAAAAGGTTTGATGGTGATTGGGTGAGGCACAGTGAGGTGTTATTTGAGGAGGGGGAAGAGCGAGGCAGAAGGTTGGGGGAGATGAAGGTGAAAGTTGGAAGGGGGAAGAAGCAGGGAGGATGCTTTGAGGAGGAGGGGTGAGAGGGGAGTCTAGGAGGGGAGGAGCGAGGGAGAGTCTCGGAGGGGAGGGGTGTGGGGGGAGTTTAGGAGGGAAGGGGCAAGGGGGAAGATTTGAAAGGGATGGGTGATGGGGAAGTGTTGGAGGGGAGGGGTGATGGGGAAGTTTTGGAGGGAAGGGGTGATGGGGAAGATTTGGAGGGGAGGGGCAAGGGGGAAGATTTGAAAGGGATGGGTGATGGGGAAGATTTGGAGGGGAGGGGCAAGGGGGAATATTTGAAAGAGATGGGTGATGGGGAAGATTTGGAGGGGAGGGGCAAAGGGGTAGATTTGGAGGGGAGGGGTGATGGGGAAGTTTTGGAGAGGAGGGGTGATGGGGAAGTTTTGGAGGGAAGGGGTGATGTGGAAGATTTGAAGGGGAGGGGTGAGATTGGATTTTAGAAAGTGTACGATTAATGGGAAACGAACATTTATTGCAAAATGAGTTTCTTGTGACCTTCGAGTCAAAAATTCGTTTGAGGACGCTGAAGGAGGGGTGGAGTGCAGGAGAGTTTCGGGAATGTAGAAAAGAGGAACTGTAAGAGATGGAATTTTTTTTTGGAATGAATAGATTTGGTGAGCAAGTCAAAAGCATCCTTTTATTGAAGAAGAAGAAAAAGGTGTTGTATAATATACGACAGAATACAGTTCTTCACGGGGAAGTTTAAACATTTTTAAATTGAGCAGTGAAAACTATCTGGGGAAATGTAAAATGGAAATGGGGGTGAAACACGTGATCGAAGAACGAACGAACAAATAAGAACAACGAATAATGCCTCGGTCACAAATGGCCTGCGGCATGTTGGCGGCGGCCGTAAGTCCCCAAAATTGCCATAACCGTGCGGTGGCCTCACGGTAGATATGGTAGCCGTGAGGCGATCTCAAGGTTTTTTTGCTCGTCGCAGGGGCTTACGATTTTTAAAATTTGACATTAAACTTTTTTTGGGAAATCGCTAGGCCGTAGGCCGCAACCCCACCGCATGTAGTATCGCAAGGTCTTGCGGCCTCCGTGAGATGGCCGTGCGATGTTCTAAATATCGTACGGCGGCCGTGCAGTGACTTTAGTGCTGCCGTACGATGGCCTAACGGCAATCGTGACAACTGCAACAACCGTGCGGGCGCCTTGCGATTGCCTTGCGGTCGCCGTGAGGGCGCCTCGTGGTTCGCCTTGCGGTCTCCTCACGCATTTTGATTTCATGACTTTTATGATTGCCGTGCGGACCCCGTAATATTTGTGAACACTGCTGCCGCAGCCCGCAAAGCCGTACGATTTGTAAAAATCCCATCTACAAACCGCAGACCGCAGAACCGTGCGGCGGCAGCATCATATGTGACTAAGGCATAAACAAATAAGAACAGAGAAGGAAATATTTTTTTTCGTTTTTTTTTTTGAGTTGAGACTTTGAACAAGGAAGTATGGGGTGAAAGACTGGGCAAAAAACAGAGAACGAAAGTAATTGCAGCGCAATCGACGGACCGCTGAGAGAAAAACAAAGCCTCAAGTTCGGACACGGTAGCCTACTACTGACTAGGCCTCAAAATACGTGACACGAATTAACCGACGATTTTGTATACATGTATGAAAAATGAACACCGAGAAGCTTACTAAAGACTATAGGTACACACACCGAAAGATAGATACAGTTTCGACAAAAACACAATTGTGAAAAATTACTTAACTTCGAAAGCGTGAGTGCATGGACAGCTTCGAAAAGACGTGACCTCCAATCTTGCGCTTGCGCATCTTGCGCATGCATTTTATATCGATCAATGAAGCGGTTCAAGAGATATAATTTTAAAAAGATTTTTGTTCAATATAATATGGCCACCAAACCATGTGACATATTAATTATTGAAGGACAGCATGGTATACACAAGGCATGGGGAACATATGTGTGAAGTTTCCGTTCAATCTGTTCAGCCGTTCTGCAGGAGTGGCTTTTTAAAGTTTTATTCTTCAAAAAATCAGAGGCACCAAACCATGTGACCTATGATTTCATGGTCGCAGAACCTTTTGTTTGTCATGGGTATACGATGATGCATGCAATTTTTTGCCTCGATCTGTATAGCCGTTTCAGAGAAAAAGGGTTTTTAGTGTTTTTTAAGGGTTTTGTGTTGAAGCAAATATGGCGGCCGAACCATGTGACTGATGATGTCATTATTATTATTATTTTCTCCATCAATTTATCCCCTAGATGACGCTCAATAAATTTCATCTTGATCGGATGAAGTTTTGTACTTGTCGAATTATGACTTCATAATGGAGGCACCTATGACATCATCATTAGGATATGTTATTCTCCATGGAGAGTTCTTTTCAGAGCCATGTCTCTAATTTTTTTCTGTGCAGCGCTTTCGGAGATATAGAGGTGCAAAGGTTTTGTTTTTCTTCCAAGATGAAGCCTGTACCACGTGACATATGACGTCATAATTATCATTAAAAAATTACACAGGAAGAGGTACACCTATGGTGAAAATTTCCTTCTGAATCGGAACAACGGTTGCAGAGAAAAGCATACTTATTCTGTGCAGACAAACAAACAAATGAAAAATCACACACTTGGCAAAAGAGAACAAAGTAGAATGGAACTCGGTAAAGCATCCTTTTGACCTCACAAATAATTAATTGGGGGTTGAATTCTGTGACCTGATATGCAAATCGCCTTCAAATTTTAAGTTAATCGGATGAAAATTGACAATTTTTAAAATCCGGCCTATGTTGACCTTTCGGCCGATGTTGACTTCAAAAATAGTTGGTGGTTTGTTTCAGTAAGCCGACATGCAAATCCTATTCAGATTTCAAGTCAATCGGATGATAATTGAGGATTTTATAAATTCGAAGAAAAGTGGTTGACCATAGGCCTATGCTGACCTTTTGGCCAATGCTGATCTCCAAAATAGTTGTTGGTTGAATTCAGTTAGCTGATATGAAAATCCGATTAAAATTTCAAGTCAATCGGATGAAAATTGAGGATTTTAGAAATTTGAAAAAAGTGGTTGACCTTTGGCCAATGTTGACCTTTTGACCTCAAATATATAGGATTTTGTCGGACCACGAACTCTACCATTTGTTGAGGTTTCGTGAAGATCGGTTTTAAATTGTGACCTGTAGGCAAGTATAAGTGAGCGGACAAACAAACCAACTAGAACGGTACTCAATAGAGAGCATACCTCTGCCTGGTTGGCCATCACTCAATGGTGAAGAATCGCTTTAAAAATTCTACTCGCTGGATCCGGATCCGGATCCGGATGTTCACCAAAATTGAATCGATTCTTCCTTGTCACACACACAACCAGTCCAACAAGTTTCGTCCAAATCCATCCATAACTTTTTGAGATATCCTGTTATGTGTCGTTTTTGGCCCTACTCTCCGAATGGTGACTCACTTAAAGAATCAAATAATTCTCATATCCGAATCCATATTCAGATCTTCAGCAAATAGTCAGGTTCACTATGTTTTTTCGTTCAAAATTTTGGTAGATTAGCAAAACTATACATTTTTGGAATATTCAGAGCATGAGGAATCCAAAAATTAATGTTTACATTTGCGTAGACACCTTTGCGAAAATGACACTCAGGACAGTGATGAAGATCTGTCAAAGCATATTCCTGAACGGTATAGACCTCATAGATCCTGTGTATAGGACTTATAGTTCAATCTGATACTACCTATAACTTCCTATAACAACCTATAACTTCAAAGGACTTGCAATATCATGTATTATGTAATACAGTTATATCACAAATATAAAGACAATGGTTTTCAATTACCTTTGTTTGTTGCTTTTCTTTAATCCTGAGCACTATTTTGAGGCTTTTATTGGATTCCTTGACCCATATTTAATTAAGTCTCTAGGTTGACTAGAAGCCGAGATCGCGCAAAAGATGTATTTTATGGCGGCCATTTTCAAAATCCAAAATGGCGGCCATGCAGGTGTCTGTGCAAATGCCAACATTGATTTTCAGATTCTCCATGCTCTGAAGATTCCAAAAATGTACAGGTTTGCTAATCCCAAAATTTTGAAAGAAATTATATTTGTTAACATAGTGAACCTGACTATCTTCATCACTGTCCTGAGTGTCATTTTCGCAAAGGTGTCTACGCAAATGTAAACATTAATTTTTGGATTCCTCATGCTCTGGATATTCCAAAAATGTATAGTTTTGCTAATCTACCAAAATTTTGAACGAAATTATATTTGTTAACATAGTGAACCTGACTAAAAATCGAATCGAATCGTCCTTGTCAGACACCCAACGGGTCCAACAAGTTTCGTCCAAATTCGTCCACAACTTTTTGAGATGTGTGTCGTTTGCTATGTATCGTTTTTGGCCCAATCTCCCAATGGTGAAGAATCACCAAAAAAATTCTACTAGCCGGATCCGAATCCAGATCTTCACCAAAATCTAATCATTTCGTCCTTGTGACATACGCTACATCTCTGCCAAATTTCGTCCGAATCCGTCCAAAACTTTTTGAGATATTTTTGTGTTCACAAACAAAGAGACAAACGGACAGATGGGTGAAAACATAACCTCCATCCACCTTTGGTGGGAGGTAATAATTGTACGAATTGTTGATTGATTGAAACAACAAAAGTTGATGCCAAATAAAATTTCAACACATTTTCAGCATTTTTTGTAGGGACGCTCACGTCCACACCCTCAGTGCAGGGCATCCATATTGGAGCACACATCTCGCTTGATGAGCTATTCCAAACCAAGTGGGAGATCTCGCGAGATCTTGGAGACGGCGGCAGGGATTTTCGAAGCTCCACACGGTCTCCACGTTTTTCGAAGTTAAGTCTGTTCACAATTGTATTTTGTCGAAACTGTATTTATCTTTCGGTGTGTGAAGTTATTGTGTGCAACTTTGGTTGTTTCTCGGTGTTTATCTTTCATAAATTGATCGTCTGTTTGCCGTGTCGCGAGCAAGGCCTTGTACAGTGTGCACTGTACAACCTTGAGGCTTTGTTTTTCTCTCAGTGGTCCGTCGTTTGTGATCCAATAACTTTCGTTCTCTGTATTCCCAGGCTTTTCACCCATAGCCTACTTCCTTGTGTAAATCTCAACTAAAAAAAAAAAAAAAAAAAAACATTTCCTTCTCTGTTCTCATTCGTTTATTCATTCTTATTCGTTCGTTCGTTCTTCGACCACGTGTTTCTCCCCCATTTCCCCAGATAGTTTTCACTCATTAACCTTCAATGTTTACACTTTCCCCTCAAGTTATGTATTCCGTCATATTTTATAACACCTTTTTCTTCTTCTTCTTTAAAAGGCTGCTTTCGACTTGCTCACCAAATCAATTCATCCCAAAAAAAATATCCATCTCCTATAGTGCCTTTGTTCTACATTCCCTAAACTCTCCTGCACTCCATCCTCCATCCAGCGTCCTTAAACGTATTTTTAACTCGAAGGTCACAAGAAACTCATTTTGCAATAAATGTTCGTTTCCCATAAATCGTACACTTTCAAAAATCCAATCTCACCCCTCCCCTCCAAATCTTCCCCATAACCCCTCCCCTCCAAATCTTCCCCATCACCCCTCCCCTCCAAATCTTCCCCATCACCCATCCCTTTCAAATCTCCCCCCTTGCCTCCTCCCTCCTAAACTACTCCCTCACCCCTCCCCGCCAAGACGCCCCCTCGCCCTTCCCCTCCTAGACTCCTGCCTCACCCCTCCCCTCCAAATCTCCCCCATATCCCATCCCTTTCAAATCCCTCCCCTTGTCCCTTCCCTCCCAAACTCCCCCCTCACCCCTCCCCTTCAAATCTCCCCACCCTCATTGCTTCTCAATTTCCCCCCGCTCACTCCCCCTCCTCAAAGCGTCCTCCCCGCTTCTTCCCCCTTCAAACTCTCACCTCCATCTCCCCCAACCTTCTGCCTCGCTCTTCCCCCTCCTCAAATAACACCTCATTGTGGCTCACCCAATCACCATCAAACCTTTTGTCCGCCCCATCCTTCCCTTTCTCCGAGCTATTCTGAAATCTCTGACACACCTTCAACAGCTCTCCCTACCTCTTCCACCTCTTCCACATCTTACCCTACCCCTCCTCCCCCCTGTTCTGTATCTGATGCTCCCCCTTCCTCTTCATTAACGGTATGGACCTCAAACATCCGGGGCCTTCGTTCAAACTTAACTGATCTCTCCATACAGGTTGCTTCTGTCAAACCAGACGTGATCTGCTTAACAGAAACTTTCCTCCTTTATGATGTCTCTGATTCCATAGTATCTCTCCCGGGCTACTCCCTCCTCCGGTATGATAGACCTGAGCCTCGCCCTGGAGGCGGGGTTGCTATCTTTATCAAAAACTCTCTTCCTCACTCGCCCTGCACTGCACTCTCTCCACCTCACCCCCAGGAATACCTCTGGCTACGGCTTCCCCTTCGCTCCCACCTCTTGTTCATATGTGTGTTGTACCGTCCACCAAACAGTGATGACTCCATCTACATCTCGCTGTCTGATGATATGGACCAACTTCTATCTACTCATCCCAACTCTCTCTTCCTCATATGTGGTGATTTCAACTGTCATCATGCCAGTTGGCTGGGTGTGGGTACCTCTCTCACCAGCCATGGCTCCTCAGCAAAGGACTTCTGCGACTCACTGGGACTGACACAATCTGTCAATTTCCCGACCCGGATCTCAGTCAACGGAACATCTTCTCTTCTGGACTTGGTTATGACTAACTTCCCTGAAAATGTCTGCTGCTCTTCTTCTGCTCCGATCGGATCATCTGATCATGTCCTTGTTAAAGTGGACATCTCTCTGACCATCCTCAGGGAGCCTGCTCAGCGTCGACGAGTCTGGCATTTCACTCAGGCCAACTGGCACGGTCTTCAAGCAGCCATCAATCATCTGGACTGGTCTCCCATCTCTACCACCTCTGACATCAACTCATCCTGGGAATTCTTCCAAAGTAAATTGCTCTCTCTCATGCACAGATTTATCCCATCTCGTCTTCAGTTGTCATACCCTTCCTCCCGTCCATGGTACACGGAATCTTGTGGTGAGGCTGTTGCCCAGAAACAGCTTGCCTTCGTCTCCTGGAAAGCAAATCCAACGGAAGGAAATCTCATTTCCTTTCACAAAGCCCGAAACAAGTGTGTGTCCACCCTCAGGAGAGCCAGGAAACAATATCTCTCCGTTCTCAAGACCGAACTCTCTTATCTGTCTCCCTCTTCCAAATCCTGGTGGCGTCTGGTCAAATCCGTTTCTGGTGTTTGTTCCCCCTCCATCCCCTCCCTTACCTCAAACGGCTACACAGCTGACTCCGCACGTGAAAAAGCTGAATGCCTCAACTCTGTGTTTGCCTCTAAATCTTGTCTCCCAAACCCATCCCTCTCTGTACCCACCATACCCAGTCGTACCCTGCTGCTCCTGGACTCCGTGTCCTTTCCTCCTGACAAGGTGGAAAAGTTTCTGTCAACCCTCGACTCTGATTCTGCAACTGGACCCGACGGCATCAGCCCACGGGTCCTAAAATCCTGCTCTGCTGCTCTATCTCACCCTCTCTCTGTTCTCTTCACCCTCTCTTTTGCTCAAGGTCAACTGCCATCTGCTTGGAAATCAGCCAACATCACCGCTTTGCACAAAAAAGGTGCAAAAACAGATCCTAGCAACTACAGACCAATCAGCCTTCTCCCAATTATCAGCAAAGTCATGGAATCCATCATTGCTTCTGATATGAAATCTTTCCTCTTCTCCAATGGCTTGATCTCTGATCATCAATTTGGTTTCAGACCAGGTCACTCTACTCTGGACATGCTGCTTCTGCTGTCTCAACAATGGATGGAGGTCCTCAATGCCAAACAGGAAATTAGAGCTGTCTCCCTCGACATATCACGTGCCTTCGACACGGTCTGGCACCCCGCTCTGCTCACCAAACTCTCCTCCTTTGGTATCCATGGAAATCTCCACGCATGGCTGGCGGACTTCCTCTCTAGTCGTCGTCAACGTGTGGCCCTGAATGGGTTTCTCTCATCTCCTCTTCCTGTTCAGGCTGGAGTTCCCCAAGGCAGTGTTCTGGGCCCCGTGCTTTTTCTGGTCTTCATCAATGATCTCTCTGACTCTCTCGAAAATCCTCTCTATCTCTTTGCTGATGACTCCACTCTCTGCCGCTCCATTCCTCTTCCCTCAGATCGGCAGTCTGCTGCCTCCTCACTCTCTGAAGACCTGGACAAAATCACAGACTGGTCAAACAAGTGGAACATGTCTTTCAATCCTGACAAATCTCACACTCTTACTATGTCTCTCCGAAAAGATCGACTGGACAACCCTCCCATCTACTTTCTCAACAATCCTCTCCAAGAAGTTCTGTCGCTCAAGATTTTGGGTCTCACTATCTGCCATGATCTTTCTTGGGAAAACCACATTTCCAAGCTGGCCTCCAAAGCCAGTCGCCGACTGGGCATCCTCCGTCGTGCGAAGTCCTTCCTCGGCACGCCTGAGCTCCTCACCACATACAAGGCTTTCATCCGCAGCTCAATGGAATACTGTTCTCCCCTATGGGCCGGTGCTCCTGCCTCACACCTAGCTCGGCTTCACGCTGTTGAAACCAAAGCTTTCAGAATTATTGGAATCTCCCGCGATGAAGCTATCTCTGAGGGCCTTTCACTCACTCACCGCAGGCAGGTAGGTGGTCTTTCTGTCTTCTACCGACTCCTCTCCGGCCTTGCACCCCCAGCTCTCTCTGTGCTCTGTCCCCCAAATATTCCTACAGGTCGCACAAGATCTGCCAGCAACCCTCTGATGGTTAAACTGCCGAAATCTCGGCTCTCCGCTCACCTTCACTCTTTCATTCCTCTTTTCTCCCGCCTCTGGAACAAACTCCCTCACTCCCTTCAATCCCACTCCTCCCTCCAGGTCTTTAAAACAGCTGTTCACCACCATCTCTTATCTTCCCCCATCCAAAACCTTGATCTTTTCTACCCCCGCTAATTCACCCCAGATCCACCTTGTTTGAAATTCCAACTTCTTTCCTGGAAGTCCTGGCAGTGTCCATATGTTTTATACCTCTCCCACTGCCCCCTTCCCACGCCCCCCCCCCAAAGCCCTCACCCTCTCTCAGATCTCTCGATGTCTCCATGTCTCCATGTCTCTCGGTCCCTGCTCTCAAATGTTGTGTTTGTGTCCTTCCCCCTCTCTCCCCATCTTGTCTACCGCTCCCTATGTTATATGTTTTATGTGTCGGTTTGTCTTTCTGTGTGATTAATGTTCGCTCTTTCACGAGCCTCGATATTGTATACAAAAAAAAAAAAAAAAAAAAAAAAAATGACCCAAATCTCTCCAAGTCCATCGCCAAGGCTGTGGTCAATCTGTTGAACGAAGCCCTGATCATGGTGGCTGACCATGGTGTCGCTGTGTCGGAACTGGGCCGATCCATGAGAATGGCAGAATCATGTGCGGTCACGTAAGGAGGGTACTGGGATGATGACAGGCCCAAGAGGAAGATCAGCCAAGCAGGTGGAGCTCACGCAGCGCTTGGAGTGAGCTCGCCGTTGGGACAAACGGAGTGCTTCGGGCGATAGAATGGGCCGTGCTCGGTTGCGTGTCGATTTCGGGAGCGTATGGTCCGGGTTTTTGAGCCAGCAGCTCCTACTGCTCTGCGTTTCCAGCCAGCAGCTCCGACTGCTCTGTGTTTCCATGTCCGTTCCCGCTGCCCTTTTGCAAGGCATGGGTGCACGGACCGCAGCGGTATTTGCTCTGCACTGCCTACTCGCAGAGACTGCTCGACATTTGCGGGCATAGTGCAGGCAATCTCGTCGCTGATGCTGGCGCTCCATGTGCCCTGGGTGAGCGAGCCTTGAGCCGTAGGGATTCTGAGCTTGGATGTGTCTCAAAAGTAGATTTTAAAAGTATATTTACCCTCGCCAGATGAGAGGGTATTGCATTTGAGTCTGTTTGTGTAAGGTATCTCGACAGACTACGATCGATTGTAGCACACGTTTATTGACTCTCCCGATACAGGCCCGATTCACAGCAGCGCCATCCGAGCTGGGCCGTAACTTCCGGAAAAATGGAAATAAACCCGCGGTCACGGTGTAGGGATACAACGGTGAATACTTGCAGCTTCATACATGACATCCTCCCCTTTAAGTCCAAAATTACCAAGAGCAATACGTGCTAGATTTCCAGAATTGACATTTCAAAAGCAACATTTCCAAAGCATGTGAAAATATGTGTGCAAACGATTATGAGAATAATGAAAATACGTGAAAATAGAACATGTCACCGTGAAAATAGAACATGTGTCACCGTGAAAATAAAACGTGTCATCGTGAAGATAGAACATGTCACCGTGAAAATAGAACATGTCACCGTGAAAATAGAACGTGTGTCATTGTGAAAATAGAACATGTGTCACCGTGGAAATAGAACGTGTGTCAACGTGAAAATGGAACATATGTCAACGTGAAAATAGAACATGTTCAAAGATACAACCGGTCGGGTGCTTTTCTCTCACACATTGAGCGTCGCGGTGTACCAGTGGATACAGAGTCCGAGGTGATTCCTTTGGTCTCCATGAAGGGTGTAGCGTTCGCAGAGGTTTTCGGGGCATCCGAGCCGGCTGGAGCGGCCACGATGATTTTCGGCAGTGGTGGGTCGAACTGTTGTTCTGACTGTTATGGTGCTGCAGTGCGACTGACAGTGACGGTAGGTTATGTGGTCCTGATGTCGACGAATTTCGCGGCCGTCCTGCAGGCGAATCACACAGGACAGTGGACCTGGCTTCTCGATGATGTCCCCCGGTAGCCACGTCGCACCTGCACCAAAATTTTGGGCAAACACTGGATCTCCGATGTTGATACAGCGACTGTTGGACGACTTATCGTGCACCAACTTTTGATTAATCTGGCTCTGATAAACATTTGATGATATGTCCGGTTTGAGATTGTCAAGTGTCGATCTCAAGTGTCGTTTCATCAATAACTCAGACGGAGCTGCACCGGTTGTTGATTCTGGCGTGATGCGGTATTTGAACAGGAGACGAGAAAGCTTTGTTTCCAGGGTTCCCTCCTGAAGTTTCTGCAATCCGGATTTGATGATTCCCACGGATCATTCGGCCAAGCCATTTGAAGCCTGGTGATGTGGGCTGACAAATTTGTGTTTGATGCCGTTCCGACGTGTGAACTCTGCAAACTCGGAACTGGAAAAACACGAACCGTTGTCACTCAAGATCATCCTGGGCAGACAATGAGTGGCGAAACAGCGTCTGAGTCTTTTGATGATGATGGCTGACGTAGTACCATGCGTCACATCGGCATCAATCCATTTTGTGTGCGCGTCCGTAATTATTAGAATCATGCTGCTGTTAATAGGCCCGGCATAATCGAGATGTAGGTGATGCCACTGTTCGCTGGGCCATTCCTAGGGATGCAGTGGCGCTTTCGCAGGTGTATTCCGGGTGCTCTGGCAGGGGTAACAATGTCGAACATGATGTTCGATATCAGCATCAAGATTCGGCCACCACACATAGTTTCTGGCGAGTAACTTCATCTTCACGATCCCGGGGTGACACTCATGGAATTCATTCATGACCCTGGAACGCAGATTTTCCGGGATCACGACACGACATCCCCAGAGTAGGCAACCATTTTCACGCTGAGTTCGTTTTTACGTGCTTTAAAAGCCGCAAAAGCTGGGTCACCCTCAGGTAGCAAATGCCATCCAAGCTGTACAGCCTGGACAGTTCTGGACAGAACGGGGTCTCGTTACGTCGAGTATGAGTGCGGATCTGGCCGGAATCGACAGCACAATCTTCCAGATGATCCATCAGTGTGATAATGGATCCTGGTGTAGGCGAATCATCAACGGATTCTGGAAGGGGTAACCGACTCTGCATTTGTGATAGACGAACCGGGCTTATAACATATGGTGTAGTCATAAGCAGTGAGAAACAGGGACCAGCGGATGATCCTGGGCAGTAGTGTGTCAGATGTTGCCGTAGTTGGACCAAACAGACTGATCAGCGGCTTGTGATCAGTGTGAATCGTGAAATGATGTCCAAGAAGGTACTGGCGAAATTTGCTGATGCCGAAAACGATTCCCAATCCTTCCTTGTCAAGTTGGGAATAGTTCTTCTCTGCAGGGGACAACGTTCTGGATGCAAATGCAACAGGTCTTTCCGTACCATCAGGCATCACATGTGATAATACACTCCCCACTCCATACCAACAGGCATCGCATGTCAGCACAAGATCCTTCTCTGGATCAAAATGAACGAGAACATTGGACGATTTGAGCATATCCTTAGAGGTCTGGAATGCTGATTGTTCAGTGGACCCCCAGCTCCAGGAGACTCCTTTCCTCAAAAGCCGATAAAGGGGGCCCAAAACGTCGGTCACATTCGGGATGTAACGACCATAGAACTGAAGCAAACTGAGGTATGACTTCAATTTGGTCACGTCTCATGGAGCCGGAGCATCCTTGATAGCTCGGACTTTCACATCTGTCGGGTGTAGACCCTTGGCATCAATCGTATGACCCAGGTACGTGACTGATGGCACCATAAACTTGCACTTGTCTCGACGCAAATGTAGGCCAGAGTCCGAAATCTTCTTCAGAACTCTATCCAGGTTTTGTAGATGTTCCGCGTCTGTACGATCAGTAACCAGAATATCATCCTGGATACAAACGACGTTGCGTTCGGCGGCAAACAAACTGTCCATGACACGCTGATAAATTCCAGGTGCAGATTTCACTCCAAAACTGAGTCGGTGGTACTTGTACAACCCACGATGTGTGTTGATGGTAAGATACTGTTTCAAATTCTCGTCCAAGCGGAGCTGTAGACAGGCGGATTTGAGATCGAGTTTCGTAAAAGTCTTGCCTCCCGTGAGACGAGCATAGAGGTCTTCGATCCTCGGGATTGGATATTTATCCAATGAAGAACACTTGTTCACGGTCATTTTATAATCTCCACATATGCGGATGGACTGGTCCGATTTTATGACTGGAACGATGGGCGCCGCCCATTCGGCATACTGGATTTGCTCGATGATGCCCAGATTTTCAAGATGATCCAGTTCCTTGTCAATCCGGAGATCTCGTCCAATGTTCTCGGAGATCTCGCGAGATCTTGGAGATGACGTCACGGATTTTCGAAGCTCCACACGTTCTCCACGTTTTCAGTTGTCATTGTTCACTATTGTATTTTGTCGAAACTGTATTTATCTTTCGGTGTGTGAACCTATAGTGTGCCCCTTGGAAGTTTCTCGGTGTTTATCTTTCATAAATTAATCGTTTTTGTTTGCCGCGCCGCGTGTGAGGCCTTGCAGCCTCAGGCTTCCCCCTTCGAAGTTTGTTCCTTCCTTCACTGTTTTTGCTAGGTTTTTTGACTTTCCCTTCTCCCCCAAACTTCACCGAACATCTACTCTTTGTTCAACGTTGTAACCCCCCACACCCCCCCCCCAAAAAAACAAAAAAAACTTATTTCCCTTTCTCATCGTGTGTTTTTGTCCCATCGTGTGCCTCTGTCCATGTGCGCTGCCACGCCCCCATTATCCCCTTGCCTTCCACCTTTTGCCCTGTTCAAGTGACTCGGTGTTGTCCATCAAGGCCCTCTCCCCATTGGTATTTTTGTGAATATAAGATTGTTCTTCACGGTTCTGTTTAAATACGTTTAAACTTTCCCCCGCAGTGTTTTATTCAGTGGTTTATTACAACACGCTGTTTTTCTTCCTATTTAAATGGCTCCTTTCAAATTCCTCTTCAACTCATTCCATTTCAAAAAAATATTCAATCTCTCATAATTCTTTCTCACTACATGCTCTAAATTCTCATTCATTCCACCCCTCCTCCATCGTTCCTAAACGGATCGCTAACTTGAAAATCACAACAAACCCAATTTGTTATAAATGTTCATCTTTCATTAATCATCCATTTTCGAAACGTCCCCCTTGCCCCTCCCCTCCAAATCTCCCCCCTTGCCCCTCCTCCTAAACTCCCCCCTTGCCCCTCCCCTCCTAAACTCCCCCCTTGCCCCTCCCCTCCTAAACTCCCCCCTTGGCCCTCCCCTCCTAAACTTCCCCATTGCCCCTCCCCTCCTAAACTCTGCCCTTGCCCTTCC
Organism: Myxine glutinosa; assembly: GCF_964187855.1. Classification (NCBI taxonomy): domain Eukaryota; kingdom Metazoa; phylum Chordata; class Myxini; order Myxiniformes; family Myxinidae; genus Myxine; species Myxine glutinosa. Next base: position 48,558,037 of record NC_136273.1, on the reverse strand, counting down.
CCTCCTAAACTCCCCCCTTGCCCCTCCCATTCAAAACTCCCCCCCAACTCCTCCCCTTCAAATCTCCCCCCAAACATCCCTCCCAAATTCTCCCTCCTCCCACCTCCTTCTCAAAGCTTCCTCCTCCACACTTTGTCTCCCTTCTATCTCATACCTCCACCTCCCCCAACCTTCTACACTCCTCTGCCCCCCCTCAAACAACCCCTCACTGTGCCTCATCCCATCACCATCAAACCTTTCGGCCTCCTCATCCTTCCCTTTCTTGTAACTCTTCTGTAATCTCTGACACACTATCAACTGCTCTTCCAACCTCCCCCTCTCATCCTTCATCTGACCCTACTCCTCCCCTGTCCTGCACCCGATGCTCCCCCTCTCTCCTCATTAACGGTATGGACCTCAAACATCCAGGGCCTTCGCTCAAACCTGATTGATCTCTCCATTCAGGTTGCTTCTGACAATCCAGACTTGATCTGCTTAACAGAAACTTTCCTCTTTCAAGATGTCTCTGATTCCTTAATATCTCTTCCTGGTTACTCCCTCCTCCGGTATGATAGACCTGAGCCTCGTCCTGGTGGTGGGGTGGCTGTCTTTATCAAAAACTCTCTTCCTCACTCTCCTTGCATTGCCCTCTCTCCACCCCACCCCCAGGAGTACCACTGGCTACGGTTTCCTCTCCGCTCTCACCTTTTGTTCATATGTGTTCTGATGACTCCATTTACATTTCCTCCAAACAGATTTTTTTTTTTTTTGTTGTTGTTGTTTTGTGTACAAGATCGAGGCTCGTGAAAGAGCGAACATTAATCACACAGAAAGACAAACCGACACATAAAACATATAACATCGGGAGCGGTAGACAAGATGGGGAGAGAGGGCGAAGGACACAAACACAACATTTGAGAGCAGGGACCGAGAGACATGGAGACATCGAGAGATCTGTGAGAGGGAGAGGGCTTTGGGGGTGGGGCATGGGAAAGGGGGGTGGGGAGGGAGAGGTATAAAACATATGGACACTGCCAGGACTTCCAGGAAAGAAGTTGGAATTTCAAACAAGGTGGATCTGGGGTGAATTAGCGGGGGTAGAAAAGATCAAGGTTTTGGATGGGGGAAGATAAGAGATGGTGGTGAACAGCTGCTTTAAAGACCTGGAGGGAGGAGTGGGATTGAAGGGAGTGAGGGAGTTTGTTCCAGAGGCGGGAGAAAAGAGGAATGAAAGAGTGAAAGGGACCGGGCGAGCTCTGCAAAATATAGGATTGGCATCCCGGTCAACACTGAGTTTAGCCGTATGTCCTTTCAATGTTCCAAGCTCATCCTTGAAGACATCCGGGTACGTATCCAGCACATTTTTCAGTGTGTATGTTGCGGTAGGAGAAACGTTGGCTGCCCGGAGTTGATGAATGCTTTTCCACTTCAGTTGAATTATGCTCAACCAGTTCCTGCCGAGTAAGGAAGGGCCCTTTCCAGGAATGACGATCAGGGGTAGGTGAAACTCACGGTTATCGTAGCCCACCGTGACGTCACATGTACGGCAGGGAACAATCTTCTCACCTGTATAGGTGGAGAGTCCATAGGTAGTAGGTTTCAGATGGGGTCGGTCAGCATCACTCCACAGGTTTGTGAAAACAGCATGGCTGATGAGCGAGACGGCCGCACCAGTGTCGACCTCCATTTGCAATGGTCGATTGTTGACGACAACAGTGGCAAGAGGAGGGTCCCGCTTATGATGAGAATCAATATGAAGCAGGTCATACGATTCTGAGTTGTCGGAACCAGAGCTCACCTGGTCAAGCTCAGGTTCCTCCGAACCCATAAACGGATGAATCTTCTTGTCAGCAGCTTTCTCTTTTCCCGATTTGCGAGTGATGCAAGCTGGAGCAATATGGCCAGTTTTCGAACAGAAATGGCAGGTTGCATCTTTGAACCGACACGTCTCCGGAGGGTGCTTTCCGTTGCACCGAAAACATTTGTTGTGTGTTTGAGACTGCACTGGCTTCTGACGAGGAGCCTTGTTCCAACGTTTTGGCTGATCATGATCCAACCGATTCACAGCAGGGCTGGTACCAAACGAGCGAGTGGCACCGATGCTTGTGGCATTGCGTTCAGCACTTTCCATGGAAATGGCGGTGTCTCTGGCATTTTGGAACGTCAGTCTTCACTCAGCAAGCAGGCGTCTACGAGTGCGGTCATCGGACATGCCAACCACCAGCAAATCACGGAGCATGTCATCAATCGTGTCCCCAAACTCACACAGATGTCAGTTTTTTGAGGTGTGCAATGAAGTCTGCGATCGACTGACCTTGCTGCTGTCTGCACATGTAAAAATTAAACCGACACAGGATGACTGAAGGAGATGGATTACAATGTTCCTTCAAAGCGGCCTTGAGCTCTGCATACCTGAGCTCCTGGATTGTCCGAGGCCGAATCAGGTTTTTAACGAGTGTGAACGTCTCACCCCCGCAAACGGAAAGGAAGACGGCCTTCATCCGGGCTTCGGTCACGATGTCGTTCACCTCGAAGTAGAAAGACAACCGCTCAGAATACATCTCAAAATCTCCCTCATGAGGGTCGAATTCATCGATATGGCCGAAAGAAGTCATGGTCTAGATGTTTATCCTCGTCACCATGTAAGGTATCTCGACAGACTACACCATGTTGACGGTGATCTTCTGCACTCTTGCCATTCCAGTAAAGGATGTAGTTGGTTTCCTGAATAGATCCGGTGTCAGCCAATCTTGTCTGCTGAAGAGCAGCAACGTCTATGTTAAGCTTGTGAAGCTCACAGTCAATCAGTGCTATCTTCTGTACATTTGATGTTGAAAGTAAGTCTTCTTCATTCATACCAGAACACATCTTCCGGATGTTCAAACTACCAAGCCGGATCATTTTCTTTCTTTGTTTTCCGCGTACACTCTTACCGTCTACTTGTCAGGATAAAGATCCCTAATCCCCACGCACTCAGAGAAGGTAGACGTTGACGGGACAATACCTTACTGGCTGGGGGCTGCCCAGCATGAGGTGGGCAGTGACTGAACAATAGGACAGGATGGTCCTTCCGACCGTCAGCAGTAACCCATGGCGTCCTTGCTCTACACCCTTCGAGCTAGAATTATAACCTCGAAACTGCTACCACCCATGTTGGTTCCCTCACTAATGAAAGTAAGAATGAAGTGTCTTCTCCATTTGGTCTTCTCCATTTGGTGTGTGTGTGTGTGTGTGTGTGTGTGTGTGTGTGTGTGTGTGTGTGTGTGTGTGTGTGTGTGTGTGTGTGTGTGTGTGTGTGTGTGTGTGTGTGTGTGTGTGTGTGTGTGTGTGTGTGTGTGTGTTTTTTAGCAAAAAAAATTTGTTTGACAAGTATGTTGATGTTGTGCTTGTGTGTGTTTGTTTGTTCCCTCTGCCACCAAAGGTGGATGGAGGTTGTTTTCACCCGTCTGTCTGTTGGTTTGTTTGTTTGTTTGTGAACAAAATATCTCAAAACGTTGTTTACAGATTCGGACGAAATTTGATGGAGAGGTTGAGTATGCGACAAGGAAGAGTTTATTCAATTTTGGTGAACATTTGAATCCAGATACGACTTATTTAATTTTATAAATGATTCTTCACCATTGAAAGATCGGGCAAAATACAATTTTATAGCATGATGTTTCAAAAAGTTGAGGACGAGTGATGATAAAACTTGATGGATGAGTTGGATAGGTGACGAGAACAAGCAGATTCGATTTTGGTTCAGGCCCAAATCCAGATTCGGCCTATAAGTGGGGATACAAAATGTAAACTGTTCAGCCTTGTGGAGGTATGTGCTCTTCTACCAAGTGCAATTCTACCCATAGTTTGCCTCTGAATTCCAAATGAGGATGTAAGTTTACAGCATTATTGTGGCTATGTACCTCCTCCATGGAAACATGACGCCTGCACTTTACACTGATTAGTGAGCTTTATCGGGATAATGAATTGTGTGCCGTTGCTGCTTGCTGCCATCTATCTTACTCCGTTGTTATCGTGTCATTGCACTTTGCTGTGCCAGCTTGGTCTCCATTCTCCTGCTTCCTGCCACGGAGGTATATAATATGGAGAGCCAATTGGCCACCTCGCAGCATTAGCCGCCGTGAAGCCACCGGAAATAGTCTGGCGGCCATATTGGGAAGCCGATCGTAAGCCTGTCAAAGCAAAGGCGTGGCGCACTGATGATGCAGCTGGAGCGAATTTTAGGACCGCCGACTATTTAATTAATATAGAATACTAATATTTGAACTGATATTCGGGCTCAGAATCCCGTTCTTTAAGGAAATGGTGTTCATTAAGTTTGAAGTTGGTTCTAGACGCATTTTTCCTGGGGAATCCAATGGTTTAGAGCTTGTTTGAAAAAAAAGTGCCCAAAATTACCGCTCGGTGTTCTTTATCGTTCTTCTCATGACCCAATCACCCACTAGTAGGAATAAGAATCCTGACATGTTACACCCACTTGAAGGAAGCCGCATTCAGGATTCTGGTTGAGTCCTGTGCAGAACAGTTCCCACTTGCAGACTTGATGTCATGTCGCATCAAGAGGCGCTTATATGCGGCAACAAACTGCCGGGCCGTTGGGTTATTCCCACTTCCACATGCAATGCGGACCGCTCCAAAGAAAAGTTCAATGTGGTCTTGGCTCATTTTGTACGTGAGCAGGTATCGCAGGGGAGATGAGGCAGGTTTGACATATGTGAAATACAAAATTTTGACACTCTCTATGCAGATCATGAAACCAATGAAGGGGGTTTTCAAACGCGTATTGGTCATAACTTGACCATTCATGTTTTTGATGTTGGACAAGTAACTGTAGGCAGTATCCAGGAATGGCAGGAAAAGTCCTTCTCGTGATGTCATGAGTGGTGCCTTGTAGTTTCGTGCCAATGGATTGCGAGAATTTAGAATGTCAAACAGTTTGTCCAATGTTTCAATGTATTGGCAGGTAGCCTCACTGCCCTGAAATTCTGATAGTTGCAAAGTGTCCCTGCAAAACCGAATTGCATCTGCCACACTAGTGCTCAATGTCTGAGCAGCTGTGTCCACCTTCATGACATTGCTCTTCCACTCGATGTGTTTCCGGGAGAGCTTATTTCCCAGACGCAAGCCTTCCCTCTTCTGCAGATCAAAGAGTGCCTGGATGTATTTCCACGCGATGACTTTTTTGTTGCCATCCTCCATCATTTTCATGGATCCAAGACAGTTTCTTGCAAGTTTAAGCATGTGACATGCATCGAGTACAACACAAATTTTCTTTTCGGGATTTGCTGGGTGGGGAAATGTTGGTTTCACATTCTGCGGCGTGATGTCGGCACCTAGCTCACGTAACATTGTCAAATGAGCGGACGGTCCATCGCAAGTTAAGGAAACCACCTCTGCACCGATATCATGCAATTTTAGTAGACATTGTGTCACCAAATTCGCCTGTTCCTTCCCCGACAATCCATTTATCATAAAGTATGCTACAGGCACTTTCCAACTGTCATTCAGTGCAACCAGCATGAAAACCAGTGCGTTGCTGGCCTGGGGAGCACTGTCATCTTGGACTCCGTTTCCGATGTCGACGTACCCCAATACCTTGTCCCCTAAAAAGTCAATTGCCTTCATGATGGCCATCTCGTCTAACATCAGGCTACACAGTGTTCTCTTGCCAGTCTCCTTCTCTGCTTTAAACCGGCTCTCTAGTGCTTGGAATACAACTGCACTAAAACCAGGTGAACCATCAATTGCGCTGTACCATTTCCGGATTGTGGATGGACTTGGCAGTGCCAAGTCGAATGTCTCTCGAACATAGTCGTATCCTTTAGCAGAATAAAATAGAAGAGTGAGTGCGAAAGCTTTGATGACTGGATCGTATTAATCTCTCGAGCGTTTGCCGCTGCCTTTGTTCTTCAGCATTCTGCTCACAATAGCTTTTGACACACCAGAGAATGTTGTGTTGAGCATTTCAATACAATTGTCGGTGACCATCCCATTCTCCCTCAGGTCTTCCACGATGGTATTCAGGGACTCCACTTTTCTGGCTAACCTTCTGTTGTGTTGCTGACTCACTTTTAATTTTTTTCGAAAGTTGTCCAGCTTGTGGACTGCTTCATCGAGCTTGTGCTTCAATACCAGTGGACTTGTGACGAAGTAGGAGTGATCTGTGGTCTGAAATGAGGGTCCCACCTCAGGTTCAGGATCTTGAGTAGTGGCTTGAGGTTCTGGTGTATCTTCTTGGATGACAGACCTGGCCACTGGCGCTTTCCTCAAAGCTGTAACCTATTTGGAAAGAAAAGAAAAGGTGAACCATTAATACTCATTAAGTTGTTTTTAGGGCTGAGCCGAATGCTTAGAAGCTTCGTTCATTAGATTGGGGTTCTAATTAGAAATAGATGTGACTGCGTTGGACGTATTGTAACATTGTTTCAAAGACTAAACATTTTGTTAAATATTATTACAACAAAGCTTCGGGGGGGAAATGCCAAGAAAGTGTACAAAATGGGATTCGGCTCAGCTCTAAATCTTTTAAAAAGCAACTGAGTTGTTCTCCATAAAACTATGTCTTAGGAGCTGCATATGAAGCAGCAGACATGGCATGTGATGGGTTACTATCATAACATAGGTGGAATACCAACATAGCATAGTTTACCTTCTTTAAATGTGCTGGGAAGTTGAAACAGCTGGGGATGGACTTCGGCTTCAGTCGGACGGTTTGACCAGTCCTGTCGAAGTCACTCTCATTGAAGTGATCACTGCACAGAACTGTGGTGCCTGGGGTGGGGTAGAAGGACTCCCTTCTCAGGGCAGATGTCCATCGAGAGCACAAGTCCTTATCCTTTGGAAACCTTGAAACAAAATACATTGTGGTCACAAAATGTGGTTGCGGGTCAAAACCTCAGAGGGCAGTCAAAACATCCGAGTCAAAACGACTCCATATCAAAATAATATTTTGAGTTTCATATGTATAGTTAAATACAACTTCATCTGCTAATGTTTGCCATGTGTCGGACTTTCGTACCTTCCACAAGTAACCCCCATTTGCTCTTTCTGCTCACGAGTGACACAGGAAGGCATGGAAACCCTGACAGTAGTAGACTGGACAATTAAGTGAAGCTCATCACAAATTAAATCACTTGACAATGATCACGAGCTGACGAGTCAATCTCGATACTTCAATCTGAATCAATGAATGAGTCAATCAGACATCAGTCTGACATACTCACATAGCCCTAGTGAATACACAATACAGTTATATTTGAGATCTGTGTCGTATTGCACACCCTGCGCGTGGTCTAACATCATCAAATTCAAACACAGTGTTCAAACTTCATTGAAACTACATTGAAACTTAATTACCTAGCCCCACCACCGTGACCACGCCAAAAACTGAAAAAGCAGAACACCCGCGATCGCGGTTTGTCACTTACTTGTGAAATGTGCATGTGGAGGCCTTCCCTGAGGTATTTGTGCAGTCAAATGCAACACACTGTGGCATTTTGAAACAGCGCGTTCACAAATAAGACTCCTTACAGTCGGTAAGCATCCAAAATGAATCAGAAATTGTGAGATCAGCTGATTGTGAGATCAAACACGGACGCAGACACAATCGGCTTCCCAATATGGCCGCCAAGCAACTTCCGCTAGCTTCAGCCGACAGCCGTCATTGGCTCTCCAGTTTATTATATACCTCCGTGCTTCCTGCCCCTTGCGTTTACCTTTCACTAATCCCGCCAAGATGAAGTTGCCATTTTTGTCTCTTTTCTGCCATGTTTGTAAGTTGAGCTGGGGCTCTGGCCTTGCTGCTTTTCTGGCTGCAGGTGGGGGACCGGAATGGGGAACTAACAGCACGGCTCAACTTGACCGAGCTTCAGGGGCAGCTTGGTCTAGAGGGAGGAGGGCAAGGACCCGAGGGAGTCTGTGTGGATGCACATAGGCCTGATGGGGACGAGGGCAGCAGGCCTGCAGGCATGACAACTCGCATGACATTGATGAGCAAATGCAGTACCGAACAACATACAAATGCATCCTCATCATCTTCCAATATTTCTTAATTTTGTGCTTTTAATTGTCTGTCAGATCATCATGTTTCTCTATTTCCATATTGATCAGTTTATCCTCATTTTTTGTTGGCTTTCTCAGTATAATTTGCTTGTCCCAATATTGTGTTGAAATAATGGCATTTTGCTCCGAGTAATTATTCAACCTTTCTGAAGGATTTCTACTGTCAAGCACATATCCCCTTCCTTTGGCATGGCCGCTGGTAGCATAACTTTTGCAGGAGGTACAGGTGTGCCGCTGATGCAGTGCCCTCTGTTGGTTAGAGCAGGAATTTGCAATTGGCCAGGGCGCCGAATATAGATGCTCACTCTTCATGAAGGACATCGTGGGATATTGAACGTCCACGATCTAATGCTGGTCGATGGGACGCCCAGCTTTAACGTCTACCCGAAGGACGGCACATGCATTGATGAATTCCAGTTTATAGCTGGGCAGAGATATGAACCCAGGCTAGGCAGCTCATCGGCGAGTGTGCATACCTCTAGGCTATCCTACCAACCCCAAGCGCAGATGAGATGGCCGAATTTTGGATAAAAATCAGCACGTTTCCCCCGCATTGCAATGCGAGCTTCAACGTTTCTCTACTTCTGAAATCCGACAGTCATCTCCATTCGTTTATGCATACACGTCATATTGCTTGCTTAGCAACACTAAATGTCATAAAGCTGTTTCATCTTGTTGCATTAGCATATAAGCTTCATGTGCCACAATACATGGAGGAGGAAAAGCAAACATAACTTTGGCTCAGTCAGTATAATTTATGGCGTTAAGAGTAGAAGAAACCCAGCTAAAGAGCTTTTGGAAGGCAAAAGTAAGGAATTTTCCCAAAATAGTATTGAATTAACAGGGGCACGGCATTCATTATCTGCTGCACTGGCTGGCAGCATTGATGGCAAACAAGCAAATAAGGAATCGTCCCACAATTGTCTGGAGATCGACAGTGCAGGGTCTTGATTATCCGCTATCGTGCCAGCACTTGTGACAAACAAGCCAGTCAGCACTCCATGTCGTTGTGTGCAGGAGCTCGACACGCCTTGCGCAGACGCCATGAAATGGAAAACCTGGAGCCCATTCCACTCACCCCTGAGAAAGTAGGAAAGGTGAGTGTAACCTTCATGCTTGTGGTCTTGTTCAAAATCTCACCTGCCTCCCTCCCCATACCTCCTCGCTTACCCCCCTCCCCCTCCACTCTTCCTTGATCTCCTTTTACACTTGTCTTCTTCCCATCCACCCTTCCTCTTGCTTTTGTATGCACCGTCTCCCTGAGCACAATCTCCTTTTGAGGCTTATTCCGGTGGCATTTCTTTGTTGACAGAACTCACCTCCGGAATAAGGGTAAAGAAGGGGAAATTCATTTTTGCTTGCGAGAGGAAAGATTGTTACAGGTTGTCTGTTCTTTTTATTTCTCAATTGTGGGCCACAATGCTTAACGGCCAGCTATTGGATTTTGGTGTGATTTAAATAGACTTGTTTGCACAGAACATCACCTTCTTGGAATGTAAGGCTTGATGATGCCTCGAGTTGTAACCGGAATTGTGTGCGTTGAGAGGAGGAGGGGGGAGGAGTTGAGAGGGGGTGGATTTGGTGGAAGGCGGGGAGGAGTGTACGCTGTGTATGTGTGCTTGGCTGCTAATTTGGACTGCGTTGGGGTGGGGTAGCTAATTGGGTCGACGAAGGTGCTAACGTACCTTATTTATAATCAAATTGATGGAATACCAAGATTGCACAAGTGACTGGGTATTTTTTTTTTTTTTTTTTTTTTTTTGTATACTGAATCGAGGCTCGTGAAAGAGCTAACATTTACTTCACAAACAAATCAACCAGACAAACAAAATATATAAAAAGAGGGAGCGGAAGACAAGATGGGGAGAGAAGGGGAAGCACACAAACACAACATTTGAGAGCAGGGAGCTGTGTGGGAGGGAGAGGGCTTGGGGGGAGGAGGCGTGGGAATGGGGGGGGGGGGGGGGGGTGGGAGAAGTATAAAACACAAGGACACCAAGGACTTCCAGGACAGAAGTTGGTATTTCAAAAAAGTGGAATTGGGGTGAAATTAGCGGGGGTAGAAAAGATCAAGGTTTTGGATGAGGGAAGATAAGAGATGGTGGTGAACAGCTGTTTTAAAGACCTGGAGGGTGGAGTGGGATTGAAGAGAGTGAGGGAGTTTGTTCCAGAGGCGGAGAAAAGAGGAATGAAGGAGTGAAGGTGAGCAGAGAGTCTTGATTTTGTCAGTTTAACCATAAGAGGGTTGCAGGCAGATCTTGTGCGACCTGTAGGAATATTTGCGGGACAGAGCCCAGAGAGAGCTGGGGGGGGGGGGGGGGGGCAAGGCCAGAGAGGAGTCGGTAGAAGACGGAAAGACCACCAACCTGCCTGCGGTGTGAGTGAGAGGCCCCTGGAGTTAGCTTCATCGCGGGAGATTCCAATGGTTCTGAACGCTTTGGTTTCAACAGCGTGAAGACGAGCTAGTTGTGAGGCAGGAACACCAGACCAGAGGGGAGAGCAGTATTCCATTGAGCTGCGGATGAAAGCCTTGTATGTGGTGAGGAGCTCAGGTGTGCCAAGGAAGGACTTCGCACGACGGAGGATGCCCAGTCGGCGACTGGCTTTGGAGGCCAGATTTGAAATGTGGTTTTCGCAGGAAAGATCATGGCAGATAGTGAGACCCAAAAGCTTGAGTGACAGAACTTCTTGGAGAGGATTATTCAGAAAGTGGATGGGAGGGTTGTCCAGTCGGTCTTTTCAGAGAGACATTGTAAGAGTGTGAGATTTGTCAGGATTGAAAGACATGTTCCACTTGTTTGCCCAGTCTGTGATTTTGTCCAGGTCTGCAGAGAGTGAGGAGGCTGCAGACTGCCGATCTGAGGGATGAAGAATGGAGCGACAGAGAGTAGAGTCATCAGCAAAGAGATAGAGAGGATTTTCAAGAGAGCCAGAGAGATCATTGATGAAGACCAGAAAAAGCACAGGGCCCAGAACACTGCCTTGGGGAACTCCAGCCTGAACAGGAAGAGGAGATGAGAGAAACCCATTCAGGGCCACACGTTGACTACGACTAGAGAGGAAGTCCGCCAGCCATGCGTTGAGATTTCCATGGATACCAAAAGAGGAGAGTTTGGTGAGCAGAGCGGGGTGCCAGACCGTATCGAAGGCACGTGATATGTCAAGGGAGACAGCTCTAATTTCCTGTTTGGCATTGAGGACCTCCATCCATTGTTGAGACAGCAGAAGCAGCATGTCCAGAGTAGAGTGACCAGGTCTGAAACCAAATTGATGATCAGAGATCAAGCCATTGGAGAAGAGGAAAGATTTCATATCTGAAGCAATGATGGATTCCATGACTTTGCTGATAATTGGGAGAAGGCTGATTGATCTGTAGTTGCTGGGATCTGTTTTTTGCACCTTTTTTGTGCAAAGCTGTGATGTTGGCAGATTTCCAGGCAGATGACCTTGAGCAAAAGAGAGGGTGAAGAGAAAGAGAGAGAGAGAGAGAGAGAGAGAGAGAGAGAGAGAGAGAGAGAGAGAGAGAGAGAGAAAAAGAGAGAGAGAGAGAGAGAGAGAGAGAGAGAAAAAGAGAGAAAGAGAGAAAGAGAGAAAGAGAAAAAGACAGAAAGAGAAAAAAAAAAAAAAAAAAAAGCGGAAGAAAGAGAGCAAGAGCAAGAGCGGAAGAACAGGATTTTAGGACCCGTGGGCTGATGCCGTCAGGTCCAGTTGCAGAATCGGAGTCGAGGGTTGACAGAAACTTTTCCACCTTGTCAGGAGGAAAGGACACAGAGTCCAGGAGCAGCTGGGTACGACTGGGTATAGTGGGTACAGAGAGGGATGGGTTGGGGCAAGTGTATGCGTGCGTATTAGAACTGTGGGAGGTATAAGGGGCAAGAGTGGAAGGAGAATTAACATTTTTGGTAACATGCTTGACATGGTGTGTGTTGCTTCAATCTCACCGAGACCGACAATCTTTACATCCTCTTTGGCATAGCTTTCAAAGGTGTTTTACCATGTACGTTCAGTCAGAAAACTCCCTGTGCAGGCGAGGCAGTATTTAATGGCCAAAAATAGTAATTGGTGATCCAAAGGTCCAAGTGGGTATATCTGTACCCAGTCTTTGCAGGAGGTAAAACCCTGGCTGTAGTGGAAGATATTGCTTTGCTTCACAAGGTCAGAACCTAAAATGTGCTGTCATGTGTATTCGGTAAATTTACGCATTGCCATGTCAAAACGACTGATTAAAATCTGCTGATTACACGGGAGATTTTCCCTTTTCGTTCTTAAGCGTTCTTAACGCTTAAGCGTTATGTTTACAGCGGTCTTATTTGTCTTGTTTATAATAACTAGTACACCCACTAACTATGGGAGGGGCAGAAAGGGTCATTCCTCTTTGGGGTACATGGATTACAGTCGATCTATGGTCGGGTCTCAAGAACATTGGGTGTGTGTTCATTTACCAAGTTTATTGTGGAGAGATCGCCATTTGGTTTAAGCATTCGAGCAAGCACTCCATTCAAAACCGTTAAGGAACGACTAGCTTGGCAAGCGCTGGCTAGCTGCTTGGTAAATGAGCACACCCCGGGCTTCCTTCCTTTCCGTTTCGTTTTAAACAGAAGGAGCGAGTTTCAAAAGTTCACTATGAAAAACGCCACGTTAGCGCCAGGAAGGGTCATGTTATTAACCCAACACTTATGGGGTACCTAGAGTACAGTAGATCTTCGCTCAGTTCTGTAAGTAAAACTTACCTCACGCATGTCAGGATTCCTCCAAATTTCTTCATTTAGTGTTATAAGCAGCATTAGCGACTCTTTAAAAAGCTAATCATACGTGTTTGTGGTTCATAATATTCATTACTGTTCATTAATGTTCATTACTTCTGGTAGAGGCCTTTGCTCCCACAAAAACGCCATGATAAGCTATTTATATACGTTGACTCGCTGGAAAAACCCCTTGGGGAGGTGGGATATTATTGGTATTAGTGTTGTTTTGTAATAACGTTGATATTACGCTATTATCGTTAGTTTTGTTATTTGAAGCGGCCTTGGAAAAACGCCACGATAAAGCTATACACCTCAACAACACCTCAACTTAAAAAGATAATATGGCTATACACCTCAACACGCAACCCATTGACGGCAATGGCGGGGAAACACCGCTCGCTCGGGGGAGAAAACCTCCTTGGGGAGGGGGGGGAATGAATGTGCTACCACCTTCATGATGTAACCCTTTATCACCCTGTCAAGTTTGGTTGATATTGGATAAGTAACGACAGAATGTATTGGCGTCAAAAATACATCAGGCAGACACAAATGGCGTATTTTAGCATGATGGCAAATGGAGTCAGATGAAAATCGTTATAAAAATTATTTTCAGCACCAAACAAATTGTCAATTAATTTGCTTCAACTTGTTAGTATAATGAATGTTCCTGCTCTGTTGTCTCCTCCCCCCCTCCCCACCTCACATTTTGACTCATTTTCTCGATCCAATGTCATCTCCCCCCCCCCCCCTCACCCCGTCCCCCCCCCCCCCCTTTTGTAGAAAAGCAATGGTGTTCAGGATGCACTGCCAGGACGTTCAAAGTCACTTGGTTCAAGGACCGGCGCTCGCTCTTTGCTCCCCGCCCGGTTCCGCACCAGGAAAGGCCGGGTAACCGGTGGAGTCCCGGATGATTGCGGAGGCTCTGTGACACGTATGCCGCCGGCTGGTGGAGTCGGGACCTTGTGTAATCCTCCTAAGGTGAGAAGGAAGGACACAAAACCTCACCTTCAACTTGACTTGCTTGCTTTAGTACTTTGGGGAAGTTGTCAATGAAAAGAACTTGTTTCTACAAAGAATAAATGTTGAAATTAATTGTGTGTGCAATATGAAGAAGGTGCTTGATTTATCGTTGAACTTCTAGATGTAAATTTTGTGCGCAGTCCATAGTGTGATATGTGCCTCCCTGCGTACCGTGGTGTAAAGCTGCTGTTTGACGAAGCCAAACACGATTTTAGTTTTGCAATGATGGATTATGTTCTGTTCTGTGCATTTTGCAAAGATAGATTATGATTATCAGTTCTGTTCATTCATGTTCCCCCTGTAAAAGATGGTCCAGGAAACAGAAAAATTGGAGTGGTTAGTCAAGGAAATAAAATCTCCCCTGAAAAACAAGATGCAGTATGTTTTGGAAAAAATAAATGCCACTTTACGTTTCTACAAATGCACATCATTGTGGTATTCTTTTACTATTCTTACACCTTTTACTAGCTATATGGGAGAGGGAGAGGGAGAGGGAGAGGGATATAGAGAGAGATATAGAGAGAGATATAGAGAGAGATATAGAGAGAGATATAGAGAGAGATATAGAGAGAGATATAGAGAGAGATATAGAGAGAGATATAGAGAGAGATATAGAGAGAGATATAGAGAGAGATATAGAGAGAGATATAGAGAGAGATATAGAGAGAGATATAGAGAGAGATATAGAGAGAGATATAGAGAGATACATAGAGAGATACATAGAGAGATACATAGAGAGATACATAGAGAGATACATAGAGAGATACATAGAGAGATACATAGAGAGATACATAGAGAGATACATAGAGAGAGATATAGAGAGAGATATAGAGAGAGATATAGAGAGAGATATAGAGAGAGATATAGAGAGAGATATAGAGAGAGATATAGAGAGAGATATAGAGAGAGATATAGAGAGAGATATAGAGAGAGATATAGAGAGATATAGAGAGAGATATAGAGAGAGATATAGAGAGAGATATAGAGAGAGATATAGAGAGAGATATAGAGAGAGATATAGAGAGAGATATAGAGAGAGATATAGAGAGAGATATAGAGAGAGATATAGAGAGAGATATAGAGAGAGATATAGAGAGAGATATAGAGAGAGATATAGAGAGAGATATAGAGAGATACATAGAGAGAGATACATAGAGAGAGATATATAGAGAGAGATATAGAGAGAGATATAGAGAGAGATATAGAGAGAGATATAGAGAGAGATATAGAGAGAGATATAGAGAGAGATATAGAGAGAGATATAGAGAGAGATATAGAGAGAGATATAGAGAGAGATATAGAGAGAGATATAGAGAGAGATATAGAGAGAGATATAGAGAGAGATATAGAGAGAGATATAGAGAGAGATATAGAGAGATATAGAGAGAGATATAGAGAGAGATATAGAGAGAGATATAGAGAGAGATATAGAGAGAGATATAGAGAGAGATATAGAGAGAGACATAGAGAGAGACATAGAGAGATATCGAGAGAGACATAGAGAGATATAGAGAGAGATATAGAGAGAGATATAGAGAGAGACATAGAGAGATACATAGAGAGAGACATAGAGAGAGACATAGAGAGAGACATAGAGAGAGACATAGAGAGAGATATAGAGAGATACATAAGAGAGATACATAGAGAGAGATATAGAGAGAGAGATATAGAGAGAGAGATATAGAGAGAGATATAGAGAGAGAGAGATATATAGAGAGAGAGATATAGAGAGAGATATAGAGAGAGAGAGATATAGAGAGAGAGAGATATAGAGAGAGAGAGATATAGAGAGATATAACGATTGTATGCGTGCGTGTGTGCGCTCTCTCGCTGCAGAGCCATCCCAATTTGCCTAATCCAAAATTTCGGTGGGCCCTGTCCTTTTAGCACAGTCAAGCGATATGGATCAGGTGGACTTTCCCCCACACACTCACACATAACAACAATACCCAAAGTATTCAATCCAACCCTGCAAGACCATGGCTTAAATCTTATTACATACATGTGTTATCCTCAATTAAGCAGCGGGGGGACGTTCCGTGCAACCAAGATGGTGGGGGTGCTTCAGGCTGTGGGGCCTGCAGTCCATAAACAAGTCACTCGACTTCACAAATTCTTCACCCCCCCCCTACCCACTCCCCTTCAACTATTCGGTCCCTGACAGCCAAGCAGCTCCTTTGCTGTACGCCGAAGGCCATGGGTCGTGAGGCAAGTTGTGTAAACGGCCCTCTCTCGCTCTCCACTCTGTCTGAAGCACCAAGAGCCCCACAAACCGCTGCCTTTATTGCTCCTCGTGGTGCCACAAAAGCACCCCAAATCCGTCCGCTCACAATTGGCCAAACACAGCCAAGATGGCATAGCTTCTTGTTCGAGCAGGACCCAGAGAGCCGCGCTCTTCTTCTTTTTCTCTCGAAGCTTCTCTATATCGTCACACCGACCAATGGCAAAGCTCTTCCCAAATCACCCCATGGTCTGCTTGGCCAATCACGACATTCAAGGGCGTGGCCTGCCGGCTCTTTCTCTCACGCCCATCAAACCACTCTGGGGGCATGGCCTTTTTCCTTATTAGGTCCATTGGGCGAGGCTTACTTGCCGATCGGCTCTGTTCGGGTTCTGTCCGTGGTAGTTGTCATTAAACGGAGGTTTTGCATGGCCGGCCTTGGTAAATGTAAAACACGGAGGGAAATCACATCCTGGGGAAACTAACCTTAATCCCTAACTAATTATCACTGCTTCACCCATCTGGTGAAGACACATAAACAATCTTAAGCTACAGCTTTCCTACCTAAGTACATCGAGATTTCTGCTACATGTCCACAGTCCATGCTATAATTATGCAATCCTACCTTTACTATGGGATTCCTCCATCTACCCCAACAAATGTAACAATACATACAGACTTGGCATTTAATATGGAATATTTTGTTGTGGGGGTGAACTTACTTTTCAAGATGACTTAGAACCAAAAGTTCATTGGAATTATGTTGAAATTATTCTAGATTTTGTTAATGTGACCTTTAAAAGAAACAAAAACCACATTTGACATTTCGAAACAAATAAATTGATTCTTGAAAGTGATGTAAACTGATATCGAACTCGATCAATGGACAGTACTGTGTTAAACTTCTGTACGTTTTCCAGAAATATCTTTATTTTGCACATTAGCCAAATTTTTTTTTTAACAAAAACAAAAGTTAAATTACGACTGGAATTACGGACAGTAAAATTACAGTTCAGTACTTCGTGTAACCCCCACGAACATTCAGGAGAGCACGTACACGTCGAAGCATGCTGTTCACGAGATTTGCCAAGGTTTGGACAGGAATCGCTTGCCATGCAGTGACAATAGCCTGCTGCAATTCACGCACAGAGGTCGGCTGCTGGTCCAAGTGGTCGATTTGACGCATTAATTCTGCCCACAAGTTCTCTATCGGATTCATATCCGGGGACATGGCAGGCCACTCCATATGCTCTACACCACGGTCAGCAAGAAAGTGTTGGATCATGCGAGCACGATGAGGCCGTGCATTGTCATCTTGGAAGACAAAGTTTCCTCGACAGGCTGCACGAGCAAATGGAAGCAACGTTTCTTCCAGAATGGCCCTGTCCTTGAACTGGTTCAGGTTTCCATTCAGAACAACCAGGTCAGTTTTGCCCCCTGCATGAAAAGCAGCCCAAACAGTCACCCCACCACCTCCAGCTTGGACTCTTGGCACTATACAATATTTGTTGTGGGCTTCATGCACTTGTCTGCGCACTCGGACGCGGCCATCTTGACGATAGACCAGAAATCTCGACTCGTCACTGAAGGTCACGTGATTCCAGTGTCCTGGCTGCCATTGACGGTGCTCTCTGGCCCACTGCAATCGGCGCTGGCTGTGTTGTCTGGTCAGGCGTGGCTTTCTCAGGGGGCGCCTGGCACGATAGCTTGCTTGAACCAGTCGTTGGTTGACTAGCCTTCTGGATACAGGCACATTTGTCAGTTGCTGCCACTCAGCCCTAAGCCGATTAGCTGACTTGATACGGCCATTGCAGACTAACCGGTGCAGCTGGCGATCATCTCTCCTTGTGGTTCTGCGTGGACGTCCTGGCCTCGGTATTGGAGTAGGGACACCCCTCTGAGCATTTCGTTTCAGGATCTTTGACACCTGACCTTGAGTGATGCCATACTGCCGAGCAATAGCACGCTGTTTCATGCCAGAATTTCGTAAAGCCACCACTCCATGACAAACAGCATTGTCAAGTTGACGGACCATCTCCAGAGGAAGCGGCAATAACTTTTGTGGATGTGCAGCAGTTGTTTTCCACCAATACAGAACGCAACAACCCTTATATACCCGATTGTGAAGCCAATCGTCAAATGTACCTGTCCTTCCATTTTGTCACGCCACCTGTGATATAATCCTGTTATTGACTTCTTGCTGTGAAAGACAATCAGTGACATGGTTCTTTCAACAAAGACATCACCGAAGCCTAAAAGAAACTCACCAGATTGATATACTGAGTTCAGAAAGTAAACCCAAGTCAAGAAAAAAAAATATTCCATATTAAATTCCAAGTCTGTATGTGTATATATATATATGGCTGACCATAGTGTCGCTGTGTCGGAACTGGGCCGATCCATGAGAATGGCAGAATCATGTGCGGTCACGTAAGGAGGGTACTGGGACGATGACTGAGGGTCCAACAGGAAGATCAGCCAAGCAGGCGGAGCTCACGCGTGTGTGTGTGTGTGTACGTGTGTATGTGTGTATGCGTGTACGTGTGTACGTGTGTACGTGTGTGTGTACGTGTACATGTACATGTCTGGTTCATAAAATTAGAATAACTTAGTGAGAACCGGGTGTGTGCTTCATAAATCAATTATAAGTGATTTATATGTGCACAATTTTTCTGACTTTAAATTGTTTATAACTAGCAACGGTACCCGCCCTACGGGCGGGGCTTCAATTATGAGGCCCAAATGAAAAGGCAAAATATCAGAAATTGAAGGCTTTTAAAATAAAATAATAGATTAAATTTGTGCACATATTCAAATTCTATTAAATTTGTGCATAAATCCCATTGTGCACAAATTTGCACACATTCTTCTCCAATGGCCTGATCTCTGATCATCAATTTGGATTCAGACCAGGTCATTCTATTCTGGACATGTTGGTTCTGCTGTCTCAACAATGGATGGAGGTCCTCAATGCCAAACAGGAAATCAGAGCTGTCTCACTTGACATATCACGTGCCTTCGATACGGTCTGGCACCCAGCTCTGCTCACCAAACTCTCCTCCTATGGTATCCATGGAAATCTCCACTCATGGCTTGCGGACTTCCTCTCTGGTCGAAGGCAACGTGTGTCCCTGAATGGATTTCTCTCATCTCCCCTGCCTGTTCTGGCTGGAGTTCCCCAAGGTAGTGTTCTTGGCCCTGTGCTATTTCTGGTCTTCATCAATGATCTCTCCGACTCTGGAAAATCCTCTCTATCTCTTTGCTGATGACTCCATATGTGCCAATCCATTCCTCATCCCACAGATCGGTAGTCTGCAGCCTCCTCACTCTCTGCAGACCTGGAGAAAATCAGACTGGTCAAACAAGTGGAACACGTCTTTCAATCCTGACAAATCTTACACTCTTACGATGTCTCTCCGATAGGACCGACTGGAAAACCCTCCCGTCTACTTTCTCAACAATCCCCTCCAAGAAGTTCTGTCGCTCAAGCTTTTGGGTCTCACTATCTGCCATGATCTTTCTTGGGAAAATCACATTTCCAAGCTGGCCTCAAAGCCAGTCGCCGACTGGGCATCCTCCGTTGTGCGAAGTCCTTCCTTGGCACACCTGAGCTCCTCACCACATACAAGGCTTTCATCCGCAGCTCAATGGAATACTGTTCCCCCCTCTGGGCTGGTGCTCCTGCCTCACACCTAACTCGGCTTCACGCTATTGAAACCAAAGCTTTCAGAATCATTGGAATCTCCCGTGATGAAGCTATCTCCGAGGGCCTTTCACTCACTCACCGCAGGCAGGTTGGTGGTCTTTCTGTCTTCTACCGACTCGTCTCTGGCCTTGCTCCCCCAGCTCTCTCTGTGCTCTGTCCCCCCAATATTCCTTCAGGTCGCACAAGATCTGCCTGCAACCCTCTTATGGTTAAACTGCCAAAATCTAGGCTCTCTGCTCACCTTCACTCTTTCATTCCCTTTTTCTCCCACCTCTGGAACAAACTCCCCCACTCCATTCAATCCCACTCCTCCCTCCTGGTCTTTAAAACAGCTGTTCACCACCATCTCTTATCTTCCCCCATCCAAAACCTTGATCTTTTCTACCCCCGCTAATTCACCCCAGACACTTTTTTTTTTTCTTTTTTTTTTTTTGAAATTCCAACTTCTTTCCTGGAAGCCCTTGCAGTGTTCATATGTTTTATACCTCTCCCACCTCCCCCAAAGCTCTCCCCCTCCCACATTTCTCCCGTTGTCCCTGCTCTCAAATGTTGTGTTTGTGTCCTTCCCCCTCTCTCCCCATCTTGTCTGCCGCTCCCCTTATTTTTTGTGTTTTGTGTGTCGGTTTGACTTTTGGTGTGATTAATGTTAGCTCTTTCACGAGCCTCGATCTTGTATACAAAAAAAAAAAAAAAATCATAATAATAATAATAATAATAGATTTTTAAAATTATTATATATAGGATGGGCCATTTATCTATCCCGGTTTTGAACCCATCTGATTCTGTTGCTAAGAAACAAATCGAACAATGTTTGCAGGATATATATACATATTTCAAGTTTTTGTGGTAAATTTTATTGAATTAAGAAGTGTGCAAAATTAGTTATGAATTTTGACGTGATTTCCATCATTTTCAAGCAGTGTGTGCATCCTTTTGCGATACTCCAAGACCATTTTCTGTCACATTCCGACCATAATTTCTCCAAAAGCTGCTTGAATCCGCTCTTTCCTGTCTTTAATGTTCACTGGTTTAGAGTTGCGTAAACCTTTCCCTTGAGAAAGCCTCACAAGAAGAAATCGCATAGGATGAGATCTGGTGAACAAAGAAGACGGGGCATATTGTTGTTTTTATTGCATCCAACTAATTTTGTACACTTCTTTATTCAATAACATTTCATCACAAAAATTTGAAATATGTACCGACATCCTGTAAATATTTTGTTTCATTTAGCTTCTTAGCAACAATTACAGGGGTTCAAAGCCAGGAATAGATAAATACCCCACCCTGTATATACAGTGCCTTCAGAAGGTATTCACGTGACTTTTTCATATTTTGTTCTTTTTCAGCCTGAATTCTAAATGGATGAAATTGAGATTTTTTTTTCAGTGATCTACAGTGATAGATCAGTTTCTGATCAGATTTCAGTGATACTCTGTAATTTAAAAGTTGGATTTTATTTTTAGAATTTTTTTTTACAAAATAATAAAAAATGAAATGAAGTTTATAATTTACCTAAGTATTCAACCCCCTGAGTCAATACTTAACAGAAGCGCCTTTGGCAGCGATTACAGCTTCGAGTCTTCCTGGGTATGTCTGTATCAGCTTTCCACATTTGGATTTGGGGAGTTTCTCCCATTGTCTGTATCAGCTTTCCACATTTGGATTTGGGGAGTTTCTCCCATTCTTCCTTGCAGACTTGTTCAAGCTATATCAATTTGATGGGGAGCATCAGTGAACAACAATCTTCAAGTCTTTCCACAGATTCTCAATGGTATTCAAGTCTGTGCTTTGGCTGTATGCTTATAAATCTTTTCCGCAGTCCAAGGTCTTTTGCACTATGAAGCAGGTTCTCCACAAGGATTTGCCTGTATTTGGCTCCATTCTTTTTTCCCTCTATCCTTACAAGACTCCCAGCCCTTGCCGCTGAAAAGCATCCCCAGAGCATGATGCTGCCACCACCATGCTGCATAACAGGATGGTGTTAGATGGGTGATTAGCTGTGCTCAGTTTCCACCAGACGTATTCCTGGTTTTTTGTTTTTTGTTTTTTTTGTATACTGAATCGAGGCTCGTGAAAGAGCTAACATTTATTTCACAAACAAATCAACCAGACAAACAAAATATATAAAAAGAGGGAGCGGAAGACAAGATGGGGAGAGAAGGGGAAGCACACAAACATAACATTTGAGAGCAGGGAGATGTGTGGGAGGGAGAGGGCTTGGGGGGAGGAGGCGTGGGAAGGGGGGGGGGGGGGGAAGTATAAAACACAAGGACACCAAGGACTTCCAGGACAGAAGTTGGTATTTCAAAAAAGTGGATTTGGGGTGAAATTAGCGGGGGTAGAAAAGATCAAGGTTTTTTAATGAGGGAAGATAAGAGATGGTGGTGAACAGCTGTTTTAAAGACCTGGAGGGTGGAGTGGGATTGAAGAGAGTGAGGGAGTTTGTTCCAGAGGTGGGAGAAAAGAGGAATGAAGGAGTGAAGGTAGGCAGAGAGTCTTGATTTTGGCAGTTTAACCATAAGAGGGTTGCAGGCAGATCTTGTGCGACCTGTAGGAATATTTGGGGGACAGCCCAGAGAGAGCTGGGGGGTGGGAGGCCAGAGAGGAGTCGGTAGAAGACGGAAAGACCACCAACCTGCCTGCGGTGAGTGAGTGAAAGGCCCTTGGAGTTAGCTTCATCGCGGGAAATTCCAATGATTCTGAACGCTTTGGTTTCAACAGCGTGAAGACGAGCTAGGTGTGAGGCAGGAGCACCAGACCAGAGGGAAGAGCAGTACTCCTTTGAGCTGCGGATGAAAGCCTTGTAAGTGGTGAGGAGCTCAGGTGTGCCAAGGAAGGACTTCGCACGACGGAGGATGCCCAGTCGGCGACTGGCTTTGGAGGCCAGATTTGAAATGTGGTTTTCCCAGGAAAGATCATGGCAGATAGTGAGACCCAAAAGCTTGAGTGACAGAACTTCTTGGAGAGGATTATTCAGAAAGTGGATGGGAGGGTTGTCCAGTCAGTCTTTTCGGAGAGACATCGTAAGAGTGTGAGATTTATCAGGATTGAAAGACATGTTCCATTTGTTTGCCCAGTCTGTGATTTTGTCCAGGTCTGCAGAGAGTGAGGAGGCTGCAGACTGCCGATCTGAGGGATGAGGAATGGAGCAACAGAGAGTAGAGTCGTCAGCAAAGAGATAGAGAGGATTTTCAAGAGAGTCAGAGAGATCATTGATGAAGACCAGAAAAAGCACAGGGCCCAGAACACTACCTTGGGGAACTCCAGCCTGAACAGGTAGAGGAGATGAGAGAAACCCATTCAGGGCCACATGTTGATTACGACCAGAGAGGAAGTCCGCCAGCCATGCGTGGAGATTTCCATGGATACCAAAGGAGGAGAGTTTGGTGAGCAGAGCAGGGTGCCAGACCGTATCGAAGGCACGTGAAATGTCAAGGGAGACGGCTCTAATTTCCTGTTTGGCGTTGAGGACCTCCATCCATTGTTGAGAAAGCAGAAGCAGCATGTCCAGAGTAGAGTGACCAGGTCTGAAACCAAATTGATGATCAGAGATCAAGCCATTGGAGAAGAGGAAAGATTTCATATCTGAAGCAATGATGGATTCCATGACTTTGCTGATAATTGGGAGAAGGCTGATTGGTCTGTAGTTGCTGGGATCTGTTTTTGCACCTTTTTTGTGCAAAGCGGTGATGTTGGCTGATTTCCAAGCAGATGGCAGATGACCTTGAGCAAAAGAGAGGGTGAAGAGAACAGAAAGAGGGAGTGAAAGAGCGGAAGCACATGATTTTAGGACCCATGGGCTGATGCCGTCAGGACCAGTTGCAGAATCAGAGTCGAGGGTTGACAGAAACTTTTCCACCTTGTCAGGAGGAAAGGACACAGAGTCCAGGAGCAGCTGGGTACGACTGGGTACGGTGGGTACAGAGAGGGATGGGTTTGGGACACAAGATTTAGAGGCAAACACAGAGTTGAGGCATTCAGCTTTTTCACGTGCGGAGTCAGCCGTTAAGCCGTTTGAGGTGAGGGAGGAGATGGAGGGGAAACAAACACCAGAAACAGATTTGACCAGACGCCACCAGGATTTGGAAGAGGGAGACAGATAAGAGAGTTCGGTCTTGAGAACGGTGAGATATTGTTTCCTGGCTCTCCTGAGGGTGGACACACACTTGTTTCGGGCTTTGTGAAAGGAAATGAGATTTCCTTCCGTTGGATTTGCTTTCCAGGAGACGAAAGCAAGTTGTTTCAGGGCAACAGCCTCACCACAAGATTCCGTGTACCATGGACGGGAGGAAGGGTATGACAACTGAAGATGAGATGGGATAAATCTGTGCATGAGAGAGAGCAATTTACTTTGAAAGAATTGCCAGGATGAGTTGATGTCAGAGGCGGTAGAGATGGGAGACCAGTCCAGATGATTGATGGCTGCTTGAAGACCGTGCCAGTTGGCCTGAGTGAAATGCCAGACTCGTCGACGCTGAGGAGGCTCTCTGAGAATGGTCAGAGAGATGTCCACTTTGACAAGCACATGATCAGATGAGCCGATTGGAGCAGAAGAAGAGCAGCAGACATTTTCAGGGAAGTTTGTCATAACCAAATCCAGAAGAGAAGATGCTCCGTTGACTGAGATCCGGGTCGGGAAATTGACAGATTGTGTCAGTCCCAGTGAGTCGCAGAAGTCCTTTGCTGAAGAGCCATGGCTGGTGATAGAGGTACCCACACCCAGCCAACTGGCATGGTGACAATTGAAATCACCACATATGAGGAAGAGAGAGTTGGGATGGGTAGATAGAAGTTGGTCCATATTATCAGACAGCGAGATGTAGATGGAGTCATCGCTGTTTGGTGGACGGTACAACACACATATGAACAAAAGGTGGGAGCGAAGGGGAAGCCGTAGCCAAAGGTATTCCTGGGGGTGAGGTGGAGAGAGGGCAGTGGAGGGCGAGTGAGGAAGAGTTTTTTATAAAGATAGCAACCCCACCTCCAGGACGAGGCTCAGGTCTATCATACCGGAGGAGGGAGTAACCTGGGAGAGATACCAAGGCATCAGAGACATCATGAAGGAGGAAAGTTTCTGTTAAGCAGATCACATCTGGTTTGTCAGAAGCAACCTGTATGGAGAGATCAGTCAAGTTTGAGCGAAGGCCCCGGATGTTTGAGGTCCATACCGTTAATGAAGAGGAAGGGGGAGCATCGGGTCCAGAACAGGGGGGGGGGGGGGGGAGGGGTAGGGTAAGATGTGGAAGAGGAGGAAGAGGAAGGGAGAGCTGTTGAAGGTGTGTCCGAGATTTCAGAGATTTCAGAATAGCTTGGAGAAAGGGAAGAATGGGGTGGACAAAAGGTTTGATGGAGATTGGGTGAGGCACAGTGAGGTGTTATTTGAGGAGGGGGAAGAGCGAGGCAGAAGGTTGGGGGAGATGAAGGTGAAAGTTGGAAGGGGGAAGAAGCAGGGAGGATGCTTTGAGGAGGGGTGAGAGGGGAGTCTAGGAGGGGAGGAGCGAGGGAGAGTCTCGGAGGGGAGGGGTGTGGGGGGAGTTTAGGAGGGAGGGGAGGGAAGGGGCAAGGGGGGAGATTTGAAAGGGATGGGTGATGGGGAGGATTTGGAGGGGAGGGGTGAGATTGGATTTTGAAAAGTGTACGATTCATGGGAAACGAACATTTTTTGCAAAATGAGTTTGAGACCTTCGAGTCAAAAATACGTTTGAGGACACTGAAGGAGGGGTGGAGTTCTGGATAGTTTAGGGAATGTAGAAAGGAGGAACTGTAAGAGATGGTATTATATATATTTTTTGGAATGAATAGATTTGGTGAGCAAGACGAAAGCATCCTTTTGTAGGAAAAGAAGAAAAGGGTGTTATAATATATGAGAGAAAATAGTTGTTCAGGGGGGGAGATTATACATTTCTAACCATGTGATCGCGAACGAAGAACGAACGAACAAAAAAGAACAGCAAATAAACGAATAAGACCTGGGAAGGAAATATTTTTTTGGGGTTTTTTTTTTTTGTGAGTACAGATATTAAACAAGGAGGTATGGGGTAAACGACTGGGATGAAACAGAGAACGAAAATAAATGCAGCGCATTCGACGAATCGCTGAGAGAAAAACAAAACCACAAGGTCGGAGACGGTATGGTAGCCAAGCCTATGAGTACTAGGCCTCAGAATACTCGATACGCATTAACCGACGATTGTGTATACAAGTACGAAAAATTAGCACCGAAAATTTTCCAAAAGATACGCTATAGGTACATACACCGAAAGATAGATACAGTCTCGACAAAAACACAATTGAGAAGGATCACTTAGCTTCGAAAGCGTGAGCGCATGGAACAGCTTCGAAAAGACGTGACCTCGCCGTGATCTCGCGAGATCTCGATCACTTTGCATTCAAAGAGTTCAATTGTCCTCTCATCAGACCACAGAATATTTTGCCTCATGTCTCTGAGCCTTTTACATGCCTTTTTGCAAACTCCAAGCGTACTGTCATGTGCCTTTTTCTAAGGAATGGCTTTCATCTGGCCACTTACATAAAGTCTTGATTTGTGAAGTGCTGCAGAGACCGTTGTCCTTCTGGCAAATTTTCCCATCTCAGCCAAGGAACTCTGAAGTTTTGTCAGAGTGGCCATTGGGTTCTTGTTCACATCCCTGACCCAGATCCTTCTTGCTTGATATGCTGTTTGGTCAGATGGCCAGCTATAGGAAGAGTCTGGGTAGTTCCATATTCTTTCCCTTTCCCAATGAATGAGCTCACTGTGGTGTTGGGAACTTTCAACACTCTAGAAACGGTTTATAACCTTCCCCAGATTGATGCCTCCTCACAATTCTATCTCGGAGTTCTACAGACAGTTCATTGGACTTCATGGTGGAGTTTCTGCTCTGACATGCACTGTCAACTGTGGGACCTTATATAGAAAGGTGTGTTTCTTTCTAAATCATGTCCAATCAATTGAATTGGCCACAGGTGGACTCCAATCAAGTTGGAGAGACATCTCAAGGATGGTCAAAGGAAATTGGATGCCCCTGAGCTCAATATGCAGTGTCATAGCAAAGAGGTTGAATACCTATTGACTCGAGACATTTCAGGTTTTCATTTTTAATTAAGTTGTAAAAATTTATACAAACAAAATTCCACTTTGTCATTATAGGATATTATGTGTAGATCAGTGACAAAACATCTCGGTCTTATCCATTTTAAATTCAGGCTGTAACACAACAAAATGTGAAAAGTCAAGGGGCATGAAACTTTATGAAGGCACTCACTGTACAGTGTGTGTGTGTGTGTGTGTGTGTGTGTGTGTGTGTGTGTGTGTGTGTGTGTGTGTGTGTGTGTGTGTGTGTGTGTGTGTGTGTGTGTGTGTGTGTGTGTGTGTGTGTGTGTGTGTGTTACTGTTACACCTCCTGGCTTGGTAGAGCAGCAATGCACAGTTCATGTTCCATATTAGCCAAAGATGCATCATCTATGAGCAGTAATGTCTGTTTGCCAAACGAGAACATTACCTTTGCCTTGCTGCCCTACCAAGTACGTATTCAGATTGGGCCATGGTGAACCGCCCGGTGAATACATGGTCAAATCTACCACTCGTACAATCCCCTTCTGCCGAAGGGGACTGCCGAAAGAGAACCATGCCCGTCCACGTGGAAAGCCAAATAGATCTTTACTTTGGTTTCCGGCACACAGATAACTCCGAGATCTACTGCTGCGATAGGTTCCTCGTTTGCTAAGACTTACACTGGGTGAACCCTAAATAACCCTATCACATCTGTTGTTGAGCCCCTAATGGGCTTGGTGCCAAAACTCCAATGGTCGTGGACCTACCCACACCGGGATTATAATGCCAACAAACTGAACCGTTTTCTTTCTGTGATTTTCGGACGTACACATACATACAGAGAATTTTGTTGTGGTGAGGGGGTTTGGGCCCATGACCTGAACCGAGTTTCCCCCAGCATGTATACAGTGGGCCAGCTGTTTTTTAAAAAATGATTCTTAGACTTGCACAAACATACATACAGATAATTTCCTTGTGTG
Organism: Myxine glutinosa; assembly: GCF_964187855.1. NCBI lineage: Eukaryota > Metazoa > Chordata > Myxini > Myxiniformes > Myxinidae > Myxine > Myxine glutinosa. The sequence continues at coordinate 48,530,274 of NC_136273.1, read as the reverse complement.
GGGGAGTGGATTGTGAGGGGGTCATGGAGGGTAGCGTAAGCCCCTGTCCATATTTTCTGAAGCATCTACACCCAAATTTTGGGGCTTCTTGGTGCTACGTTTTCGGCTGTGAAAGAATAACGCACGAATGAACAAATGCACAAACACTAGAAGGGCACTTGGTAGAGCGTGTGCTCCCACCAGGCTGAACAGTTTATGTTTTGTATCCCACTGATCGGCTGGATCTGGATCTGGATCCGGACCTGAACCAAAATCTAATCGGCTTGTTCTTGTCACCTAACCAACTCATCCACTTAGCCTTGTCAGAATCCATCAACGTTTTGAAACATCTTACGATGTTTCATTTTTTGGCCCTATCCCTCAATGGTGGAGAATGAGAAAGAATGTATTTCACTTGCAGTGGACTCATGTAATGACAAATAGTACAAGAATAAATTGGAACTCGTTGCATCAGGAATGTTTCTGTTCCAGGTCTGTGTGCATGCCCACACAACCATCCGTGCAAGCAAGGTTCGATATTTGGTCTTTGTGCTGCTGTTTCATATTCCCAGTTCTGATGGTCATTTGCTGAAAGGCTTTAATAACTGACTTCCGATTGGCGAGATAGGAATGATGGTGAGATTTTCTGTCATTGCCAGATAATTTCTATCCAATGCGAGCTGTTTTTGAGCACATAGTGTGCATATGCGCATCACCACACGATCCACCGCTTGATTCCATGCACTGTGGCGTTTCCGAGGTGTGACGAGGCTCTTTGCATGCAATTAATCTTGAGTGCTATCCTGACGATTCGGAGTGATGTTCCCCTTTTTGCTTCCCTGCTTTCCTGTTTAGTAATGGTGATTACACTCTGTTTGACCTGTGATCTGACCCAAATAGCCAGAGGAGACTCATGGCAGGTATGTGTGCATCGAGGACAGAGAATCTCGGTGTGGGAGGGAAACAGAGGGAAGAGGGCATAAATGTGACTTTGGAAAAGACAGTGACAAAGACTTCGCCACTCCATGTTTAATTCCTTGCCTGGGCTCCCATGGAGAAAGGCATTAGTAACAACGCCACTGCCAGCCACGCGTTTTATACAAGTGGAAGTCTCTCATCTCTCCCCTCCTTATTTTGAGGCCCTTTGCTGCATCCTGCCTGGAACATTTGCTCCTTGCAGACTATATGAAAACAATATTAAGAGCATCTGCCATGCCACAGCACCTGGTTTAGCAGCATTGATGTTGTCTGGTAGGTGTCCGTTCCATTCCTGTTGCCTAATGACACTAAGTGTAGTTTTGAACCTTGGATATATTTTGTTGTTGCTCATGAGCTGGTGTTCACTGCACGTTTTACCATGGTGTTCGCTGCATCGCGATTCGCTGTGATTGGTGAATGTGATGTTGAAGTTTGAAAGAGAGCTGGGCAGTGTGACCGTGTCAGGGCAATCTGTGCACTGATTGAGTTCACACAGCGTGTAGGGGTTTGAAGGCACGCAGGAGGGAATAAGGCGGGCTCGCATGTCGAGCGTGGAAATCGTCACACTGTAGAGCATCCTCTGATGACATTAGGCAGGGGCAAACGAGTTCTCTGCTGTGTCGAGGCAAGTTATTTTATTAGCCATTTTATATTGGTCCATCTCTGTCAAGCGCTCGCAAAATTTGGTTGTAAATCGGTGCTCGGGAAGCTGCTGGGGTTTAAATGGAACATATGGACTTCACGTGGTGTCATTTTTGTCCTGGCGATGATGTAGGAATTATCAGCACCGAGGTAGTATGGCATCCTCTTTGCAATGTGTGACATTTGTTGCCAAAAGCCATCCGGAATTGCCGTTACTCCCCCTCTTGAGTGTGCGAATGTCTGCTGGCCGTGTTGCAGGCAGCACCCTATTTATGTGGCATTTACGTTCTTAAAATTATGATCAAATGTGCATGAATACCATAACCTGAATGATGCTGCTGTGCTCCGTTGATCTAATTACCACATCTTAATATCTGCGGAGGCATTGCAGAATTTTGACGTTGCTCCATTTTTGCAAGCTTTCATTGTAACTCGTTGCCTCTTGTGTCTCACTTTATCATTCCGCAGTGCCTTGGTCCAGATTCCATGGATGATGACGGTTTCTTTGACCTGCTCAGCCGCTTCCAGGGCAATCGCATGGACGACCAGAGATGTGAGCTTCCCATGAGCTCCACATTCAGAAATTCCACGCTTCATGCTGGCTCTTCAAGCCAATGTCGTGTAGGTGGGTTTGCTTAACCCACCCGTCATTAATATTTGAGTAATCTTGCTTGAATTGGATAAATAACCCCATATGGTTTATGAACAATGGTAACAGGTATTTTTCAGTTTCATCTTTTTTTTTTTTCTTTTTTTTTTTTGTATACAAGATCGAGGCTCATGAAAGAGCTAACATTAATCAGACAGAAAGACAAACCGACACATAAAACATAAAACATGGGGAGCGGTAGACAAGATGGGGAGAGAGGGGGAAGGACACAAACACAACATTTGAGAGCAGGGACATCAGGAGAAATGTGGGAAGGAGAGGGCTTTGGGGGGGGGGGGGGGGGGGGAGGCATGGGAAGGGGGGGGGGGGGGTGGGAGAGGTATAAAACATATGGACACTGCCAAGACTTCCAGGAAATAAGTTGGAATTTCAAACAAAGTGGATCTGGGGTGAATTAGCGGGGGTAGAAAAGATCAAGGTTTTGGATGAATGAATGGATAATCGTTTTAAGGCCATTTTCCCCGCTTGAGCGGGGGTTAGCCTTGCGGGCCCCATGACAATCATGGTTCCCTGTTTGAGGCAATGTTTTTATGGCCGGATGCCCTTCCTGACGCCAACCCTTAGTCGCCTCTTACGATGCGTAGGGATACGGTGTACCTATTCTAAACCGGGGTACACACCAGGAAAGAAGATAAGAAACTTGGACGATGACCAACACCCTGTCGAAACGGCTCGATGGTGTATACACCAGACTACTGAGGGCATCACTCACCATTTCATGGAGAGTACACTGGACTAACGAACAGCTGTATGGAAAGATCCCTGGAGTATCGGAGTCACTACCCTGGAGTCTGGATGGGTGAAGATAAGAGATGGTAGTGAACAGCTGTTTTAAAGACCTGGAGGGAGGAGTGGGATTGAAGGGAGTGTGGGAGTTTGTTCCAGAGGCGGGAGAAAAGAAGAATGAAAGAGTGAAGGTGAGCAGAGACCCGAGATTTCGGCAGTTTAACCATCAGAGGGTTGCTGGCATATCTTGTGCGACCTGTAGGAATGTTTGGGGGACAAAGCACAGAGAGAGCTGGGGGAGCAAGGCTGGAGAGGAGTTGGTAGAAGACAGAAAGACCACCTACCTGCCTGCAGTGAGTGAGTGAAAGGCCCTCGGAGATAGCTTCATCACGGGAGATTCCAATGATTCTGAAAGCTTTGGTTTCAACATCGTGAAGCCGAGCTAGGTGTGAGGCAGGAGCACCGGCCCATAGGGGAGAACAGTATTCCATTGAGCTGCGGATGAAAGCCTTGTATGTGGTGAGGAGCTCAGCTCAGGTGTGCCAAGGAAGGACTTCACACGACGGAGGATGCCCAGTCGGCCACTGGCTTAGGAGGCCAGCTTGGAAATCTGGTTTTCCCAAGAAAGATCATGGCAGATAATGAGACCCAAAAGCTTGAGTAACAGAACTTCTTGGAGAGGATTGTTGAGAAAGTAGATGGGAGGGTTGTCCAGTCGATCTTTTCGGAGAGACATAGTAAGAGTGTGAGATTTGTCACAATGGAAAGACATGTTCCACTTGTTTGACCAGTCTGTGATTTTGTCCAGGTCTTCAGAGAGTGAGGAGGCTGCAGACTGCCGATCTGAGGGAAGAGGAATGGAGCGGCAGAGAGTGGAGTCATCAGCAAAGAGATAGAGAGGATTTTCCAGAGAGTCGGAGAGATCATTGATAAAGACCAGAAAAAGCACAGGGCCCAGAACACTGCCTTGCGGAACTCCAGCCTGAACAGGAAGGGGAGATAAGAGAAATCCATTCAGGGCCACACGTTGACTACGACCAGAGAGGAAGTCCGCAAGCCATGCATGGAGATTTCCATGGATACCATAGGAGGAGAGTTTGGTGAGCAGAGCTGGGTGCCAGACCGTATTGAATGCACGTGATATGTCAAGGGAGACAGCTCTGATTTCCTGTTTGGGATTGAGGACCTCCATCCATTGTTGAGATAGCAGAAGCAGCATGTCCAGAGTAGAATGACCTGGTCTGAATCCAAATTGATGATCGGAGATCAAGCCATTGGAGAAGAGGAAGGATTTGATATCCGAAGCATTGATGGATTCCATGACTTTGCTGATAATTGGGAGCAGGCTGATTGGTCTGTAGTTGCAAGGATCTGTTTTTGCACCTTTTTGTGTAAAGCGGTAATGTTTGCTGATTTCCAGGATGCTGGCAGATGACCTTGAGCAAAAGAGAGGGTGAAAAGAACAGAGACAGGGTGAGATAGAGTGGCAGAGCAGGATTTTAGGACCCGTGGGCTGATGCCGTCTGGTCCAGTTGCAGAATCAGAGTCGGGGTTTGACAAAAACTCCTCCACCTTGTCAGGAGAGAAGGACACAGAGTCCAGGAGCAGTTGGGTTCGACTGGGTAAGGTGGGAACAGAGAGAGATGGGTTTGGGACACAAGATTTTGAGGGTAACACAGAGTTGAGGCATTTGGCTTTGTCACTTGCGGTGTCAACTGTGTAGCCATTTGAGGTAAGGGAGGGGATGGAGGGGGAACAAACACCAGAAACGGATTTGACCAGACGCCACCAGGATTTGGAGGAAGGAGACAGGTTTGAGAGTCCTTTCTTGAGTGTGGAGAGATAGTGCTTCCTGGCACTCCTGAGGGTAGACACACACTTGTTCCGAGCTTGGTGGAAGGAACAGAGATTGCCTTCAGTTGGATTAGCCTTCCAAGAGGCAAAGGCAAGTTGTTTCACGGCAACTGCCTCACCACAAGATTCAGTGTACCATGGACGGGAGGAATGGTAAGACAACTGAAGACGAGATGGGATAAATCTGCATGAGAGAGAGCAGTTTGCTTTGGAAGAATTCCCAGGAAGAATTGATGTCAGAAGCAGTGGAGATGGGAGACCAGCCCAGATGATTGATGGCTGCTTGAAGACCGTGCCAGTCGGCCTGAGTGAAATGCCAGACTCTTCGACGCTGAGGAGGCTCTCTGAGAATGGCCAGAGAGATGTCCACTTTAACAAGCACATGATCAGAAGAACCGATTGGAGCAGAAGAAGAGCAGCAGACATTAGCAGGGAAGTTTGTCATAACTAAGTCTCGAAGAGAAGATACACCATTGGCTGAGATACGGGTCGGGAAATTAACAGATTGTGTCAATCCCAGTGAGTCACAGAAGTCCTTTGCTGAGGTGCCATTGCTGGTGAGAGAGGAACCCACACCCAACCAGCTGGCATGACAGTTGAAGTCACCACAGGCAAGGGGGGGAGTTTAGAAGGGGAAGAGCAAGGGGGGAGTTTATGAGGGGAGGGGCAAGGGGGGAGTTTAGGAGGGGAGGGGCAAGGGGGGAGTTTAGGAGGGGAAGGGCAAGGGGGGAGCTTAGGAGTGGAGGGGCAAGGGGGGAGTTTAGGAGTGGAGGGCCAAGGGGGGGGGAGTTTAGGAGTGTCAGGGCAAGGGGGTGGGTGGAGATTTAGAGTGGAGGGGCAAGAGGGGAGTTTAGAAAGTGGATGATTAATGAAAGACGAACATTGATAACAAATTGGGTTTATAGTGATTTTCAAGTTAGCAATCCGATTAAGAACGATGGAGGAGGGATGGAATGAATGTGAATTTAGAACATGTAATGAGGGAGACGTATAAGAGATTGAATTTATTTTTTTTGAAGTGGAATGAGTTGGAGAGGAAATTGAAAAAAGCCTTTTAAATAGGAAGAAAAACAGCGTGTTGTAATATACCACTGAATAAAACACTGAAGGGGAAAGTTTAAACATATTTAAATAATATTTATACAGAACCGTGAACAATCTTATGTGCACAAAATACCAACGGGGGGAGGGCCGAGAGGGAAAACCACGAGTCACGTGAACAGGGCAAAAAGTGGATGGCAAGGAGATAATGGTGGCGGGGCGAACAGCACACCTGGACAGAAGTACAGGATGAGACAACAGCACACGTGGAGAAAGGAAAATAAATATTTTTGATTTTTTTTGGGGGGGGGGGGGTTTGCGGGGGGTGGGGATTTAAAATGTTAGACAAAGAGTATTATGTTCGGGGTAGAAGGGAAAATCTAAGAGCCAAGCAAAACACGAAGTAGGGGACTTAAGTTAACAAACACCGACGGGGGTACAAGGCCGCACACGAGGAGCAGAACACGATTAATTAATTACGAGTTACAGGAAATTCAAACCATAACTAACTAGAAACAAAAAATAACGCATAGACGATGAAATAACGAGTTGAAATTTGACAAACACATGAATGAAAAAATAACTTTACTTTGGATGCCCGGAGAGAACCAAGCCTCAAGGTAGGAAGCTTCAACAACTCGGCCGCGGTGCACGAAATACTCGACTATTTTATACAGGTATGAAAGATTAACACCGAGAATCTCCGAGGGACACACTATAGGTACACACACGTAAGATAAATACAGTTTCGACAAAAATACAATTGTGAACAATTACTTAACTTCGAGCGTTCATGAAGATTGTGGAACAGCTTCGAAAACCGTGACCGCCCCGACAAGATCTCGTGAGATCTCGTGAGATCTCGTAATGAAGGAACTGTTAGTATCCAAATCTCTAGTTAAGAGCCAAAATCATAAACACAAGATGCCTTGTCTTTGTTGTTTTTTCCTTTTTATTCCAAGTCTGGGCTCAGATATCAGAACAAAATCTTTACATACAGAGCATTCAATTTGACAAGTCCCTGTTTTGTACTTTTTGTTATTCTCTAAAATGTGGCCTTCAGCCTGGTGTTGGCTTAGCGGTTAGGGTGCTGGCTTGGGATCCTAGGATCCTGAGTTCAAATCCCGTTTGATCGCTGAATTAACGCCAGGGGGGTTGACTCAGCCTGTCATCCTTCCGAGGTTGACAAATTGACAAATTGAGTACCAGCTTGCTGGGATGAATGACCCAGGTGTGTACCCTGATTTAGAATAGGTACACGGTATCCCTGCGCATCAAGAGGTGACTAAGGGTTGGTGTCAGGAAGGGCATCCGGCCATAAAAACATTGCCTCAAACAGGGAACCATGATTGTCATGGGGCCCGCAAGGCTAACCCCCGCTCCAGCGGGGAAAATGGCCTTAAAAACGATCATTCATTCATTCATTCATTCATTCTAAAATGTGGCCTTTAATTTTCGGCAAGCTTTTCTTCTCGAAGCAACTCCGGTGTTTGTTTAAAGCATATGTCAGATGACCACGCCCCCCCCCCCCAGCTACTTTTACTGCCTCCAAGGCCAACTTGTGGTCATTTTACATTGTCACATTGTCAAGACATTTGGTAATTTAAAACGGTGTTGGTAATTTGCTCTGCCAAAGATTTATAAATGCTTTCTTCTTGTCAAGCAGGTGGTTCAAGATTTCACAATTTATTTTTACCTTTTTGAGGTTTTGATCTTGGACTTAAGTTTTGAGTACATTGCATGTAATTCTCCCTCATTGCACCCAAAAAGCTATTGATATCACAAAATAACTCCCGTCTCCATACAGGTAACCAGCCATTAATCACATCGCCACAAACAGAGGACTTTTTGGAGCTGCTCGCGAGTTCCCAATCGAGACGCATCGACGATCAGCGTGCAGCAATGGGAGACCTCCCAGGCCTACGCAGGATAAGAAGTGCTGCTGGTTCAGAGACGCAGGAATCAGAAAGTGGTCCAGATGCCCACTCTGGAATGCGAGGACAGGATGATGACTTTTTTGACATGGTCATTCGATGCCAGGTGTGTGCACATTGAGATGATTCTTGACACATGTGCGGAAATGATTGGTTGTTGGTTTTTTTAACTGTAAAACCTCAAAAAACATTAGAATTAAAAACAACAAACACGATTTTGCTTGATCACGGCGAGGTCACGTCTTTTCGAAGCTGCTCCATGCGCTCACGCTCTCGAAGCTAAGTGATCTAGCAAAATCGTGTTTTTGTCGAGACTGTATCTATCTTTCGGTGTGTGTACCTATAGCGTATCTTTTTGAAAATTTTCGGTGCTAATTTTTCGTACATGTATACACAATCGTCGGTTAATGGTATCGAGTATTCTGCGGCCTAGTACTCGTAGGCTTAGACTACCGTATCGTCTCCGACCTTGTTTCGTTTTTCTCTCAGCGATTCGTCGAATGCGCTGAAATTATTTTTAGTTCTCTGTTTCGTACCAGTCGTTCACCCCGTACCTCCTTGTTTAATATCTGTACTCACAAAAAACCCCCCCCCCCCCCCCCCCCAAAAATATTTCCTTCCCAGGTCTTATTCGTTTATTTGTTGTTCTTTTTGTTCGTTTGTTCTTCGTCCGCGATCACGCGGTTTAGAAATGTATAATCTCTCCCCTGAACAACTATTTTCTCTCATATATTATAACACCCTTTTCTTCTTTTCCTACAAAAGGATGCTTTCGTCTTGCTCACCAAATCTATTCATTCCAAAAAATATATATAATACCATCTCTTACAGTTCCTCCTTTCTACATTCCCTAAACTATCCAGAACTCCACCCCTCCCCCAGTGTCCTCAAACGTATTTTTGACTCGAATGTCTCAAACTCATTTTGCAAAAAATGTTCGTTTCCCATGAATCGTACACTTTTCAAAATCCAATCTCACCCCTCCCCTCCAAATCCTACCCATCACCCATCCCTTTCAAATCTCCCCCCTTGCCCCTTCCCTCCCCTCCCTCCTAAACTCCCCCCACACCCCTCCCCTCCGAGACTCTCCCTCGCTCCTCCCCTCCTAGACTCCCCTCTGACCCCTCCTCCTCAAAGCATCCTCCCTGCTTCTTCCCCCTTCCAACTTTCACCTTCATCTCCCCAAACCTTCTGCCTCGCTCTTCGCCCTCCTCAAATAACACCTCACTGTGCCTCACCCAATCTCCATCAAACCTTTTGTCCGCCCCATTTTTCCCTTTCTCCAAGCTATTCTGAAATCTCTGAAATCTCTGACACACCTTCAACAGCTCTCCCTACCTCTTCCTCCTCTTCCACATCTTACCCTACCCCTCCCCCCCCTGTTCTGGACCCGATGCTCCCCCTTCCTCTTCATTAACGGTATGGACCTCAAACATCCGGGGCCTTCGCTCAAACTTGACTGACCTCTCCATACAGGTTGCTTCTGACAAACCAGATGTGATCTGCTTAACAGAAACTTTCCTCCTTCATGATGTCTCTGATGCCTTGGTATCTCTCCCAGGTTACTCCCTCCTCCGGTATGATAGACCTGAGCCTCGTCCTGGAGGTGGGGTTGCTATCTTTATAAAAAACTCTCTTCCTCACTCGCCCTCCACTGCCCTCTCTCCACCTCACCCCCAGGAATACCTTTGGCTACGGCTTCCCCTTCGCTCCCACCTTTTGTTCATGTGTGTTGTACCGTCCACCAAACAGCGATGACTCCATCTACATCTCACTGTCTGATAATATGGACCAACTTCTATCTACCCATCCCAACTCTCTCTTCCTCATATGTGGTGATTTCAATTGTCACCATGCCAGTTGGCTGGGTTTGGGTACCTCTCTCACCAGCCATGGCTCTTCAGCAAAGGACTTCTGCGACTCACTGGGACTGACACAATCTGTCAATTTCCCGACCCGGATCTCAGTCAACGGAGCATCTTCTCTTCTGGATTTGGTTATGACAAACTTCCCTGAAAATGTCTGCTGCTCTTCTTCTGCTCCAATCGGCTCATCTGATCATGTGCTTGTCAAAGTGGACATCTCTCTGACCATTCTCAGAGAGCCTCCTCAGCGTCGACGAGTCTGGCATTTCACTCAGGCCAACTGGCACGGTCTTCAAGCAGCCATCAATCATCTGGACTGGTCTCCCATCTCTACCGCCTCTGACATCAACTCATCCTGGGAATTCTTTCAAAGTAAATTGCTCTCTCTCATGCACAGATTTATACCATCTCGTCTTCAGTTGTCATACCCTTCCTCCCGTCCATGGTACATGGAATCTTGTGGTGAGGCTGTTGCCCTGAAACAACTTGCTTTCGTCTCCTGGAAAGCAAATCCAACGGAAGGAAATCTCATTTCCTTTCACAAAGCCCGAAACAAGTGTGTGTCCACCCTCAGGAGAGCCAGGAAACAATATCTCACCATTCTCAAGACCGAACTCTCTTATCTGTCTCCCTCTTCCAAATCCTGGTGGCGTCTGGTCAAATCTGTTTCTGGTGTTTGTTCCCCCTCCATCCCCTCCCTCACCACAAGCGGCTTAACGGCTGACTCCGCACGTGAAAAAGCTGAATGCCTCAACTCTGTGTTTGCCTCTAAATCTTGTGTCCCAAACCCATCCCTCTCTGTACCCACCGTACCCAGTCGTACCCAGCTGCTCCTGGACTCTGTGTCCTTTCCTCCTGACAAGGTGGAAAAGTTTCTGTCAACCCTCGACTCTGATTCTGCAACTGGTCCTGTCGGCATCAGCCCACAGGTCCTAAAATCATGTTCTTCTGCTCTTTCACTCCCTCTTTCTGTTCTCTTCACCCTCTCTTTTGCTCAAGGTCATCTGCCATCTGCTTGGAAATCAGCCAACATCACCGGTTTGCACAAAAAAGGTGCAAAAACAGATCCCAGCAACTACAGACCAATCAGCCTTCTCCCAATTATCAGCAAAGTCATGGAATCCATCATTGCTTCAGATATTAAATCTTTCCTCTTCTCCAATGGCTTGATCTCTGATCATCAATTTGGTTTCAGACCTGGTCACTCTGCTCTTGACATGCTTCTTCTGATTTCTCAACAATGGATGGAGGTCCTCAACGCCAAACAGGAAATTAGAGTGGTCTCCCTTGACATTTCACGTGCCTTCGATACGGTCTGGCACCCTGCTCTGCTCACCAAACTCTCCTCCTTTGGTATCCATGGAAATCTCCACGCATGGCTGGCGGACTTCCTCTCTGGTCGTAGTCAACGTGTGGCCCTGAATGGGTTTCTCTCATCTCCTCTTCCTGTTCAGGCTGGAGTTCCCCAAGGTAGTGTTCTGGGCCCTGTGCTTTTTCTGGTCTTCATCAATGATCTCTCTGACTCTCTTGAAAATCCTCTCTCTCTCTTTGCTGACGACTCTACTCTCTGTCGCTCCATTCCTCATCCCTCAGATCGGCAGTCTGCAGCCTCCTCACTCTCTGCAGACCTGGACAAAATCACAGACTGGTCAAACAAGTGGAACATGTCTTTCAATCCTGACAAATCTCACACTCTTACAATGTCTCTCCGAAAGGACCGACTGGACAACCCTCCCATCTACTTTCTCAACAATCCTCTCCAAGAAGTTCTGTCGTTCAAGCTTTTAGGTCTCACTATCTGCCACGATCTTTCTTGGGAAAAGCACATTTCCAAGCTGGCCTCCAAAGCCAGTCGCCGACTGGGCATCCTCCGTCGTGCGAAGTCCTTCCTTGGCACACCTGAGCTCCTCACCACATACAAGGCTTTCATCCGCAGCTCAATGGAATACTGTTCCCCCCTCTGGGCTGGTGCTCCTGCCTCACACCTTGCTCGGCTTCACGCTGTTGAGGCCAAAGCTTTCAGAATCATTGGAATCTCCTGCGATGTAGTCAACACCGAGGGCCTTTCACTCACTCACCGCAGGCAGGTTGGTGGTCTTTCTGTCTTCTACCGACTCCTCTCCGGCCTTGCTCCCCCAGCTCTCTCTGTGCTCTGTCCCCCCAATATTCCTTCAGGTCGCACAAGATCTGCCTGCAACCCTCTTATGGTTAAACTGCCAAAGTCTAGGCTCTCTGCTCACCTTCACTCTTTCATTCCCCTTTTCTCCCGCCTCTGGAACAAACTCCCCCACTCCCTTCAATCCCACTCCTCCCTCCAGGTCTTTAAAACAGCTGTTCACCACCATCTCTTATCTTCCCCCATCAATAACCTTGATCTTTTCTACCCCCGGTAATTCACCCCAGAGTCCTTGCAGTGTTCATATGTTTTATTCCTCTCCCACCTCCCCCCAAGTCCTCCCGATGTCCCTGCTCTCAAATGTTGTGTTTGTTTCCTTCCCCCTCTTCCCCCTCTCTTTTGTGTCCTTTCCCCTCTCTCCCCAGCTTGTCTGCCGCTCCCCTTGTTTTTTGTGTTTTGTGTGATTAATGTTAGCTCTTTCACGAGCCTCGATCTTGTATACAAAAAAACAAAAAAAAACGTTCAGTTCTTTGTTTATTACTTTAAAATCTTTATAATTACATTTAAAACAAGTACAAAAAGTTTTAATTAAAACAAAAGCCGCGTCGATGTTACACAATGCCTAGATGCAGCGTTGCCTATAACGTTGATGTTATAGGCACAGGACATTCCTATTGATTCGATTACTTGATGTTATTTTTGTGCAAAGTGAAAATATATCTCGGCAATTTCCCGTGTGTGGCGACGAATTTTTAATATATCTCGGCATTCTCCCGTCTGTTATTTCAGGCGGTGTATGACTGACCATGCCGCGATTTAAAAAAAATATATCTCGGCAATTTCCCGTGTGTGGCGACACGTGAACGAAGCTATGCTCCTCTCTCCACATTATTGTGACGACGTATAAATTAAATATTTCATCGTGACGATTGTCATCAAATGGACGAATTTTTTATATATCTCGGCATTTTCCCATCTGTTATTTCGGGCGGTGTATGACTGACCATGCCGCGATTTAAACAAAATATATATATCTCGGCATTTTCCCGTCTCTTATTTCGGGCGGTGTATGACTGACCATGCCGCGATTTAAAAAAAATATATCTCAATGGACTTGAAGTTACAGGCCTTTGAGAATTCATTTCGTTCTTTCAAGGGCAACTTTCATTGGATTTTCTTCCAGTTTTTTTTCAACCCAGTCTAAAACTATGTTAGCGACTGTAAAAATGAAATGATATATCGAATTTGATTTGAAATAAAACTGTGTGAGAGAGGAAGACACCACGGGCCTACAAAACAGGCCTCAAAGATATGCGAGTTAATAAAATGGTGGATATTTGTTTATATGAAGGCTCTCCCAGAATGGGTGGAGCTATGGTTCCCAGAATGGGTGGAGCTTTGAGGTTTTGTCTTCTCTGCAAGAACAAGAAGAACAACAAGAAGAAGAAGAACAACAACAACAACAGCAGAGGGCACTCTATGAGCAGCGTCTGCGACGCGGCTAAAAAGATTCTGTGTCTGTGGACCTTAAAGGTGCCTGCCTGACTTGAGATATTAGGGTCTGGAGTTTGAGCCCCTGGTTGTGCCGTTGAATTAACTAACACCAGGTGGGTTGACCCAACCTGTCATCCTTCCGATGTACCAGCGGACTGGTAATAGAGGGCAATGCATTAGCGGTACATTCGCAACCCCCAGAAAATGATGTAACCAGCAGCCAGGGGCTGCACACGAACCACCAGTTCAGCCATATTGAAGGTTTTACCTGCGTACGTTTCAGTAGAACTTCATACTCTGGATGCTGGCTCTCCATATATAGAGATACCGACAGCTGCTCTCTTCCCCTTTTACCTGCCAAGGGAATTCCCCACAGTTATTTGCTGTGGTTGTGTATATCAATTAATCTGCTGACGTGAATGTTGCTGAGTCTTATAAAAATTCACGAGAAAATTCAAGACTTGGAAACGGCTCTCCTCACGGTGTAAAGTTAATTATAGGAGACTGTAATCTATGTGAGTTAACATACCCACGTCCTCACTATCAGTTTGTGAATGGGTCCACACGGGAGAATGTGATTCTCGATACATGCTGTGAAAGTATTCTAGGAGCATGTAAATCCATCGTGAAAGTGGGACTGGGTGTTTATGATCACAATATGTTTCAGTTGTTATTTAAATATGTTCAAGCATTGAAATAATTAAGTAAAATCAATACTTCGGACGACATGGACTTAGTCCGATAATAATACTGAAATATTGAGGGCCTGTTTCAAATCTATAGATTGGGAGGAGTTTTCACCCCTCAGCCGAATTTGGGCGAAGGGGTATTGTTGTCACGGGCGTCCGGGCGTCCGTCAACTTTTGGTTTCCGCCAATTTCAAGGAGAACGGCTTGTCCGATTAAATCCATTTTTGCAGTGTGTGTTGGGGTTGAGTTAGAGGAAGGTTCTCGAAAATGGGCGCGCAGCGATTTTCAATATGGCCTCCACGGCAGCCATCCGGGCGTCCGTCAACTTTTGGTTCCCGTCAATTTCGAGCAGAACGGGTTGTCCGATTAAATCCATTTTGCAGTGTGTGTTGGGGTTGGGTAGAGGAAGGTTCCTTTCGAAAATAGGTGCACTGCGATTTTCAATATGGCCGCCACGACATCCATCTTGAAATTAGTTTCCGTCAATTTCGAGCAGAAAGGCTTGTCCGATTAAATTCATTTTTGCAGGATGTGTTGGGGTTGGGTAGAGGAAGGTTCCTTTCGAAAATGGCCGTGCTGCGATTTTCAATATGTCCGCCACGGTAGCCATCTTGAAATTGGTTTCCATCAATTTCGAGCAGAACGGCTTGATCGATTAAATTCATTTTTGCAGTGTGTGTTGGGGTTGAGTTGAGGAGGTTGTCTTTCGAAAATGGGCGTGCTGCGATTTTCAATATGGCCGCCACGGCAGCCATCTTGAAATTGGTTTCTGTCAATTTCGAGCAGAACAGCTTGTCCGATTAAATCCATTTTTGCAGTGTGTGTTGGGGTGGAGTAGAGGAAGGTTAATGGGCGCGCTGCGATTTTAAATATGGCCGTCTCGGCAGCCATCTTGAAATTGGTTTCCATCAATTTCAAGCAGAACGGCTTGTCCGATTAAATCCATTTTTGCAGTGTGCGTTGGGGTTCAGTAGAGAAAGGTTCCTTTCGAAAATGGGTGTGCTGCGATTTTCAATATGGCCGCCAAGGCAGCCATCTTGAAATTGGTTTCCACCATGCATGGGCTGAGGGGTTACGCCTGCTTTGCGGTGCTATTTATTGATGTTGTGATCACAGGATGAGGCCACAGGGGTAGTTTCTGGCTACACACTTAATGAGGCTACAGAAGCAGGTTCTGGCTACACACTGGATGAGGCTACAGAAGCAGGTTCTGGCTACACACTGGATGAGGCTACAGAAGCAGGTTCTGGCTACACACTGGATGAGTCTGCAGAAGCAGGTTCTGGCTACACACTGGATGAGTCTCCAGAAGCAGGTTCTGGCTACACACTGGATGAGTCTACAGAAGCAGGTTCTGGCTACATACTGGATGAGGCTACAGAAGCAGGTTCTGGCTACACACTGGATGAGGCTGCAGAAGCAGGTTCTAGCTACACACTGGATGAGTCTACAGAAGCACGTTTTGGCTACACACTGGATGAGTCTACAGAAGCAGGTTCTGGCTACACACTGGATGAGGCTTCAGAGGTAGGTTCTGGCTACACACTGGATGAGTCCACAGAAGCAGGTTCTGGCTACACACTGGATGAGTCCACAGAAGCAGGTTCTGGCTACACACTGGATGAGGCCACAGAGGCAGGTTCTGGCTACACACTGGATGAGGCTACAGAGGCAGATTCTGGCTACACACTGGATGAGGCTACAGCGGCAGATTCTGGCTACACACTGGATGAGGCTACAGAAGCACGTTTTGGCTACACACTGGATGAGGCTCCAGAAGCAGGTTCTGGCTACACACTGGATGAGGCTACAGAAGCAGGTTCTGGCTACACACGGGATGAGGCTACAGAGGAAGATTCTGGCTACACACTGGATGAGGCTACAGAAGCAGGTTCTGGCTACACACTGGATGAGGCTACAGAGGCAGATTCTGGCTACACACTGGAGGAGGCTACAGAGGTAGGTTCTGGCTGCACACTGGATGAGGCTACAGAGGAAGGTTCTGGCTACACACTGGATGAGGCTACAGAGGCAGGCAGGTTCTGCTTACACACTGGATGAGGCTACAGAGGTCGGTTCTGGCTGCACACTGGATGAGGTTACAGAGGTAGGTTCTGGCTAAACACTGGATGAGGCTACAGAGGAAGATTCTGGCTGCACACTGGATGAGGCTACAGAGGTAGGTTCTGGCTGCACACTGGATGAGGCTACAGAGGTAGGTTTTGGCTGCACACTGGATGAGGTTACAGAGGTAGGTTCTGGCTAAACACTGGATGAGGCTACAGAGGTAGGTTCTGGCTACATTAAATTCTGTGAAACGATGCTTATCCTAGAGAAGCATGTGTGAACATATCCGAATAACAAACCCTGGGTTAAAAAAGATGTCCAGATTATTTTGTGGGAAAATTAAGTTGCTCTTAGAAATGATTATTTAATCGGAAGGGTGGGGGGGGGGGGGGGGGGGGAAGAAAGACTTCAAAAAGGAAACTAGATATCTGCGATCACAAAGGGACTTACCCTTGGCCTGTGATCTAATGATGGTCATATTTTTGGAACACCATATTATGACCTTAACCTTCAACATTTAGTAAAAGCGTGTAAATAACGAAAATGTATCCCCATCTACAATCTATCCATAAAACTCAGCATGAAAATCGGAGGAAAATTATTTAAGTTATCATCAAAAAGGTGTTTTTTGTTAATTAGGTCACAATCTGAAAAAGTAGGTCAAGGACACGAATCAAATATCAGGTGCACAACGTCAGTGGCAGTTTGCTATTTTGATGCAAAACATATTTGAAGGTAAAGCGGTCTTTGAGATTCCCCATTGGCAAAATTGAGCGATGATAAAAACGTGTTGTTTTCGCACCGCCATTTGACCTTGACCTTGACCTTTAACCTGGTGGGTATAATGTAGATTAAGCATAAATGCGGCTTACTCTAGGGAATCTAGAGGGCAATTTCATTCCGATTGGACAGACCTTGGTTGAGTTATGGTGAAAAATGTGAAAACATATATAATTAGGTCATGACCTTAAAAATAGGTCGAGCACAAAAAATATTATGCCAAACCCGCATACTTTCTATTCCAATTATGTACTCAAAATTTAATTCTGAAAGTCCCAGCCAGCTTCAAGGTGCAGCTCGGAAATTGATACACCTCGGAAATTTTGAGTGTTGAGAGTGCGTGCAGGAAGAATTTATTTTTTATAAAAGGTGGTTTAGTAATTCTAGGGATCTAAAAAAAAAACCCTATGGTACCATTAAAAATTGGAGGTGCCAATTGTTGAAACAATCCCGACAACAGCAATAAGCTTTCCCCTACGCTTGTATGGGGAGGCCTAATTAAGGAACTCGACAGGATTGAACTGAAATTTAGATCAGCGAATGTCAAACAAGCGTGGAATGAATGGTATGAAGAAAATGACAGGATGTGACAAAAATATCCCCACGTCAAGTTCTGAAGATGTGTTAAAATATCTGCCCCGATCTTTCTTGGGAAAAGCACATTTCCAAGCTGGCCTCCAAAGCCAGTCGCCGACTGGGCATTGGTTTCCATCAATTTCGAGCATACCATTTCGAGCGAACCACCAGTACAAAAATATCCCCACGTCAAGTTCTGAAGATGTGTTAACTTTTGCCAATGACTTAAATTAGAAGAGCACTCGGTAGAGCGCATACGTCCGCCAGGCTGAACTGTTTATGGTTTCCATCCCACTGATAGGCTGGATCTGGCCGGATCGGACCTGAACCAAAATCGGTTTCTTCTTGTCACCTAACCAACTCGTCCACCAAGTTTATTCATAACTCGTCCACAACTTTTTAAATATCATCTACGATATAAGAGAGCCGTTGGTCTATCTGTCTGTTTGTTTGTCGCCATTTTTCTGAGATGGCTGAAAGGATCTTTGTCAAACTTTCATCAGTGAGTGCCTGGGAGTGTTTTCGGCCAAAAAATAAATGAATTGAAAGTTCGTTTTTTTGGATTATTAAAAAATGTATTGCTCTACAGTGCCTAAACCTTTTTGATTAATGACAGTTATGTACAAGTACACATTCGCATAAATAAATACAAAACAATCACCAGACATTTGAACACAAATAATTATAAAACAATTCCTGAAGCAGTCAAAGTTGGTGGTAAGGCTTCTTCTTCTTCCTGAACGTCATCATACTTAACTCAAACCTGATGAATGGCACATTTACCAGCATATATTCAACGAAAAGGTAAAATGATGATTTGACATTTGTGATGGTTTCTGATTTGGATGTAATTGCTTTTCCATTATATTTGCCCTCATTTAAAATATGTTAATGTTCTTTTTCGCTTGAGCAACACCGGGTACTCCAGATATAAACACATATACTTTACTCGGGGTACAAATACAAATACAAATACAACTTTGTCTGGGGGGTAACATAGGCTATGTGGCCGTTGCCTCATTCGGGGGGGGGGGGGGGGGGGGGGTGTGGGGTACCGGGGGAGGGGCGTAAATTCTCTATGTAAATGTGTACGATGTCGTGCCACCTGGTGATGGTGGCAGAGGGTATTACAATTGACTTTTTCTTTTTTTTACCTGTGCAACACTGAGGTTATGAAGCACTCTGCACAGGAAAAATTTTCCTCCTTCCCTTCCCCCCCCCTTCCCCCAAAACAGAGGGGTCTGTCAAAGCCACCCCCTCCCCCCCTCCCCTCGGTACTCCTGCTGGTGTTATATATCGCTTTTAGCCCGATCTCTCGATGGTGAAGAATCACTTATAAATTAGATAACTCTCATATCCGAATCCATATTCAGATCTTTACCAAAATCGAATTGATTAGTCCTTGTCACATACATTACCTCTTTGCCAAATTTCGTCTGAATCTGTCCACAACTTTTTGAAATATCTTATTCACAAATAGACAAACAAACAGACAGACAAACAAATGAAAAATCGGTCAGAGACCTAGGACTTGCCGGAATGTACTTTTTTATCGGCCATTTTGGATCATTAAAAGTAAATAATGACCTCTGCCAGAGTTCAAATGACGTGGGTTTAATCTCTACATGAGAGAATTCTACATAACTATTTGGGCGGTGTATAAGCTAACAGATCGCTGTCTCCATCGATCTTGCCAAGGCCGTAACACCAATCGGCTCAAAATCCTTTTAACTGTTGACTTGGTAGTTTTTACAATGAAGGAAACATGTATCGGGAGTACATACGACATATCGATTGTGAATGTGACAGCTCTGAGGCGTCTTTCGCTTCGCATCACAGTGACGAGGAGCACCAACGTGGCGACTGCAAGATTAAAATCTGGCTTCATGCCCCCTCACCACCCAAAGCCTTCAACCAGACATATTAACACGCTCCTCCCCCTTCATTTCCGTTCTTCAAAGCAAAGCGGTAAAAATTGTTGTATCCCCATTATATATTACTAGCAATGGTACCTGCCCTAAGGGTGGGGCTTCAATTGGGAGGCACAAATGATTGGGTGACCTTGATTGGGTGACCTTGAGCTTGACCTTGGGCCGAGAGAGTTAAAAATTTGTCAGTCTATTCCAGGGCAAGGCAAATATGTGTGTAAAGTATGGCAATGCTATGTGCAACGATGTAGACGTAGTACTGCGCACAGACAGACAGACAGACAAAGCAATCGACCAACATAATTGCCAGAATTTTTTCCGGCAAGTAACAAGAACAGATACATTCAAAGTACACCGCCCCCATGCCAAATAAATAAATATCCTCCAGCGCGGTATTGTCGGGGCGCCTTCGGTGCCTGCGCTGTCGCTGTGCATAGTGAAGTGCATAGTGAAGTCGCTGTGTCGCTGTGCATAGTGAAGGTATAGAGAAGGTATTGGGAGGGAGAGATGTACAATAATTTATTGATCAATTGCGGAATTTAAAATCAATAAATAACGATCGGAAAATAATTTCTTGATCAATTGAGTGATAGTGTTTCACGAACCACCAGTGTTTCATCCAAAGCTGTAACTTTTTGAAAGTTAATTAAATTAGTTAATCAAAAATTAAATAATGAATTGATGAATCAATAAATAATAAATCGATTAATTGATTATCAATAAGTAAACTAGATGGTATTCATAGAATACTTACCCTGCGCAGTCAACTTGGTCCCAGCCAACTCTTCTGTTTTTGAAGGTTTTTTTTTTCTTTGATCCAATGTGGTTGCCAGACCACGTGAGCGATGACGTCATAAATTTATATTCTCTAATATAATTGTTGCATAGATCATGCTCAATAAATTTCAAACTGATCAGACTAAGCGTTGTCCCTGTCAAATTACGACGTCATAATTATGGCACCAATGACGTCATCGTTAACACCTATTCCCCATTTGGAGTTCTTTACAATGAGCCACGTTTCAATTTTTCCATAGAACAGTTTTGGAGATATAGAGGTGCAATGTTTTTCGGTTTTTCAAAGATGGTGCCTGTACCACATGACCTATGACGTCATGATTATCATAAAAAACTTATACAGGAGTAGCTGCTAATACTCTGAAAATTTCATGTCCATCGGACTAACAGGTGCAGAGGAATTTTTTTAGCCGCGTCGCAGACGCTGCTCATAGAGTGCCCGTTGTTGTTGTTGTTGTTGTTGTTGTTGTTGTTGTTGTTCTTGTTGTTCTTCTTCTTCTTCTTCTTCTTCTTGTTCTTCTTGTTCTTGTTGTTCTTGCAAAGAAGACAAAACCTCGAAGCTCCATCCATTCTGGGAACCATAGCTCCACCCATTTTGGGAGAGGCTTCATATAAACAAATATCCACCATTTTATTAACTCGCATAGCTTTGAGGCCTGTTTTGTAGGCCCGTGGTGTCTTCCTCTCTCACACAGTTTTATTTCAAATCAAATTCGATATATCATTTCATTTTTCACAGTCGCTAACATAGTTTTAGACTCGGTTGAAAAAAAACGGGAAGAAAATCCGATGAAAGTTGCCCTTTATAGAACGAAATGAATTTTCAAAGGCCTGTAACTTCAAGTCCATTGAGATATATTTTTTTACAATCACGGCATGGTCAGTCATACACCGCCCGAAATAACAGACGGGAAAATGCCGAGATATATTAAAAATTCGTCCATTTGATGACAATCGTCACGATGAAATATTTAATTTATACGTCGTCACAATAATGTGGAGAGAGGAACATAGCTTCGTTCACGTGTCGCCACACACGGGAAATTGCCGAGATATATATTTTTTAAATCGCGGCATGGTCAGTCATACACCGCCTGAAATAACAGACGGGAAAATGCCGAGATATATTAAAAATTCGTCGCCACACACGGGAAATTGCCGAGATATATTTTCACTTTGCACAAAAATAACATCAAGTAATCGAATCAATAGGAATGTCATGTGCCTTTAACATCGACATTATAGGCACAGCTGCATCTAGGCATTGTGTAACATCGACGCGGCTTTTGTTTTAATTAAAACTTTTTGTACTTGTTTTTCATACTAATCAGATCAAGCGTTGTACTTATCGAATTATGATGTCATAATGAAGGCACCGATGACGTAAACATATCTTATTCCCCATGGGGACTACTTGACTGAGCCATGTTTCAATTTTTTCGATGAAGCTGTTTGGGAGATATAGAGGCGAAACGTTTTCCCAAGATGGCATCCGTACCATGTGACCTATGATGTAATAATTATCTATCTATAATTCCAGTAATCTCTGTACGTCTGTACGTCTGTTTGTCTGTGACCGCTGTTTCTCGACAACCACGGGTCCGATATACTTTTAACTTGCCAGGTATATTGCTGGGGACCCGAGGATGTGCCTTTTCAAGGTTTCATATTAATCGGACAATTACTTACCGAGCTATGTCCAAAAAACGATTCAACCAATCAGAGAGCAGCGAACGATCGCGTGTGCCGAACGTGGAGGACACACTCTGCCTCGGATGGCACATTTGAGAGCGTATTCATTTATTTCACGTTTGCAAACTATGTTGGCGTTAAACTATGTTTTAAAACTAATAAAACCGAATTTGCGATTCATTCGCTTTCCTGCGCGTTTGTGCACGCGATGGCGATTTCTTTACCAAACTCCGGAAGCCGTTCGCTTTGGACCAAACCATTGCATGTAAATAGAGGGGGGGGATTGTCACCGTACTCGCAAGCCGTTCGCTTTGGACCAAACCATTTCATGTAAATAGAGGGGGGGGGGATATAATTTTAGATATAGATATAGTACGGGCAATGCCCTAGTGAATTAAAAGATAATACAGGCGGAAGCACTCCCATGGTAAAATTTTGTGCCAATCGGACCAACGGTTGCCGAGAAAATGAATTTTTAAAATGCAGACACGTACGCACGCACGTACGCACCCGAATGCTTAACCCTGCCTTTCGCTTCGCGAGCACAGGGTAAAAATATCCTTTATAGCCACATCACTTGGTCACTGTCATGTCAAAATATCAGCTTCCTAGCTCAAAAGGTGCCTGAGATATTGCCCAGATGAGAAAGAAAATAAATAAGTGATTAATAATGAAAATAAATAAATAATAATGGTAAAATAATTAAATTATGAATTAATTGGCTATTAGAATACCTAAACCATCAGTTTCATCCGAATCTGTACCTTAAAAAAAATGAAGTCATTAATCGAATAATTCATTGATTAATTTACCAATCAGTAAATAATTGATTAATCAATAAATAATTGATTAATCAATAAATCAAAAATATCTTTTATAGCCACATCTATATAGATGTGGTCACTTTATAGGTCACTGTTGTGTCTGAATATCAGATACCTAGCTCAAAAGGTGTCTCAGGTATTGCCCAGATGAGAGAAAATAAATGGGTTATTAATAATGAAAATAAATAATTAATAATCGTAAAATAATTAAATTATTAATAAATTGACTAATAGAACACCGAAACCACCACTATTTAATCTGAATCTGTATTAAAAAAAAAGTTCATTAAATTATTAATGGAATAATTAAATAATTAATCGATTAATTAATTAATCAATAAATCAAAATATCCTTCATGGCCACACCACTTGGTCATTGTCTTATCCAAATATCAGCTTCCTAGCTCAAAGGATGGCTGAGATATCGCCCAGACAAACAAACAAGAAAACAAGCACAGATACATTCAAAGTACACCGCCCCCATGCCAAATAAATAAATAACATCCTCTAGCGTGGCGCATAAGAGACTGTATTTAGAGGGAGAGGTGTACAATAATTGATTGATTAATTGCATAATTAAAATCAATAAATATTATATTCATAAAATATTTTCTTAATCAATTGGCTCACAGCATACCTAAACCACCAGTGCTTCATCCAAAGCTGTAACTTTTTGAAAATTCATTAAAGAAGTCATTAATGGTGGGGACCAAAAAATAATTAATTAATAAATAATTAATCGATCAATTGATTAATCAATAAATCAAAAATATCCTTTATAGCCACATCACTTTGTCACTGTCGTGTCCAAATATCAGCCTCCTCGATCAAAATTGCCTGAGATATTGCCCAGATGAAAAAAGAAAATAAATAAATGATTAATATAATTAATGAGTTGGCTAATAGAATACCTAAACCACCACCGTTTCATCCGCATCTGTAACTTAAAAAAATAATTAATTAACTCATTAATTGAATTATTAATCGATTAATTGATTAATCAATAAATCAAAAATAGCCTTTACAGCCAAATCACTTGGTCATTGTCATGTCGAAATATCAGCTTACTAGCTCAAAAGGTGCCTGAGATATTGCCCAGAAGAGAAAGGAAATAAATAAGTACTTGATAAATAATCGATAATAATTAAATAACTAATCAATTAATTGATTAATCAAAAAACAAAAAATAATGTTTTTGCCAAAGCACTTACTCACTATTGAGTGAGTGAACACCCGTGGATACCTAAAAGCAAGCTTTGGCTGTGAATGTGACCTTTTTCAGGTAATTTTCGTCGTCCTCTGTACGACTGAGCATTTTTAAGGCAAACACCTTGCATTTGGATCCATCATTTGATTTGAGTTCCTGCAGAATCTGCACCTTATAGTCATAAAGCTCCAGTCTTTCATGCAAAATCCTGTGTACAGTGGTGGTGGGTAGTCACAGTTCTCTGAATGCGCGTCGGATTGATTTTTTGGGACTTTGTTGAAATGATTCACACACTCCCACGTCTGCTGAACTTGTGCTTGGTCGATTGACACTTTTCTGTTTCTGACAACTTCTAGTCTCCTTAAACCTCTTGTACCCACTCTATGATACTTGTCCGCAATGGCGGATTCCTTCCATACCTTGTACGGAAATTACGCTGAATTACGGATCTCGTCTTGATGAACCATTCAACGCACTGAGCTTTCTCCCGTGGAATCGCTATTTTCTTTTATATTAACCCACCAGACCTGAAAATAAAGAAAACTCTCAGTTTCTGTATCGTATAAAACAAAATGTATCATTGTATCATTTGTGGTACTGGATATATTAACAACCAAAGTTGCTTAGGCCTTTTGAGAACACCCTGTATATAATTGCCTCCTCCACAGAAGGTGGTGGGATACAAAACGTAAACTGTTCAGCCTGGCAGGTATGCGCTCTACCAAGTGCCATTTTAGTTATGCAATGTTTTTCGATTGTGACTCTACCAAGTGTCATTTCGCTTTGTGGGGAAAAATGGCCTCTAAAGGTGGTTTAATGTTTTTCGATTGTGCGCTCAGAGAATGTTTGCAGTGCAACCTCCATTATGATGACGTTGTGATGTGCACACAGAGTGCCCGCATGGATGACCAGCGTTGCTCAGCACCAACAATTCCAGCACGTGGCCCCACCGTCCCAGACGAGGACTTCATCTCCCTGATACAACGCGTGCAGGGTCGTCGCATGGATGAACAGCGTGTTGCACCTCCAGGCCACTCGTGAGGCCCCGTATCAAATGTTTGCATTCTGTGTGCATTTCTCTTCATATTCTCTGCCTAATGCAGCAGCTGTTATACGATTGAACTTGCCAAAAAAGTGATATTCATCACTTACTCTTTTTATTATTTTTTAATTGCATTGTCATCTTTTTATTTTATTGGTTTGAGACCACGTGGCAAATGCAAGGTTTCATTAGTTGCAGCGATCCTGCCAGTGCGTTTCCGCAGTGTTGATGGTGTTCCGGCATTCGCAGTGGTACAACTGAGAACTGTGGGACAGATTTTCATGGGTGAGATTTAGACATGTGTATAGCAATAATCCATGGCTATGCAGTTTATAAATTGGGATGAAATCGACATGTGCCACATTACCTCAATGCTCACGTGAGTTCTTGCAGAACAACAAAACGTGAAGTGTGTTGGTGCTTTAGATTGCACCTTCACCCTCCTCCCTCTCCCACACCCCTCCATTTGGTGCAGGTCGTGATTCCAAGCTCGGCTGTATACAACAACAACAACAACAGGCATTTTAAGGCCATTTTCCCTGCTAGAGCAGGGGTTAGCTTTGCGGTCCCCATGACAATCTTCTCCATTTTGCCCTATTTTCTGCATCTCCCCTTGTTAACCCCCTTGCCCGCATTTCTTCTTCCACCACATTTAGCCAAGTCTTTCTCGGTCTTCCCCGTCCTCTACTTCCTTATACATTCATTTCTATCACTCTTCTCAACCAGTCACTTTCATCCTTCCTCAACACATGACCAAACCATCTCAACCTGTTTCTCTTCACAGCATCCATCACAGGCTCTATTCCCATCATCTTTCGCAAATCATCATTTGTCTTCCTCTCTCTCAACGATACTCCACACATCCACCGAACCATTCGCATTTCCACCCTTTCCAGCCTTCGTTGCTGCTCTAACTTCTAAGACCAGGTGGCAGATGCGAGGGTTTCATTAGTTCCAGCGATCCTGCCAGTGCGTTTCCGCAGTGTTGATGGTGTTCCGGCATTCGCAGTGGTACAACTGAGAACTGTGGGACAGATTTTCATGGGTGAGATTTAGACATGTGTATAGCAATAATCCATGGCTATGCAGTTTCTAAATTGGGATGAAATCGACATGTGCCACATTACCTCAACGCTCACATGAGTTTTTGCAGAACAAACAAAACGTGACGTGTGTTGGTGCTTTAGATTGCACCTTCACCCTCCTCACTCTCCCGCACCCCTTCATTTGGTTCAGGTCGTGATTCCAAGGTCGGCTGTATAATGTTCAGTATTTCCAGGACGAGTATCAGGATCTGTACAGAGTCTATGGTGTTGTTCATGTACCACCTGGCATGCTTTTAGCAGCCTGGTACCCATTAAAAGTATGTTTGCAAAACTTCTCATGAGAACTCATTGTTTTTATTCAGGCTTTTACTTCTTTCTACCACTTTTTTTTTTTTTTTTTTGTATACTGAATCGAGGCTCGTGAAAGAGCTAACATTTACTTCACAAACAAATCGACCAGACAAACAAAATACACAAAAAGAGGGAGCGGAAGACAAGATAGGGAGAAAAGGGGAAGCACACAAACACAACATCCGAGTGCAGGGAGATGTGTGGAAGGGAGAGGGCCTGGGGCGAGGAGGCATGGGAGGGGGGGGGGGGCGGGGAGGGAGAAGTATAAAGCACAAGGACACCAAGGACTTCCAGGACAGAAGTTGGTATTTCAAAAAGTGGAATTGGGGTGAAATTAGCGGGGGTAGAAAGGATCAAGGTTTTGGATGGGGGAAGATAAGAGATGGTGGTGAACAGCTGTTTTAAAGACTTGGAGGGTGGAGTGGGATTGAAGAGAGTGAGGGAGTTTGTTCCAGAGGCGGGAGAAAAGAGGAATGAAGGAGTGAAGGTGGGCAGAGAGTCTTGATTTTGGCAGTTTAACCAAAAGAGGGTTGCAGGCAGATCTTGTGCGACCTGTAGGAATATTTGCGGGACAGAGTCCAGAGATAGCTGGGGGGGCAAGGCCAGAGAAGAGTCGGTAGAAGATGGAAAGACCACCAACCTGCCTGCGGTGAGTGAGTGAGAGGCCCTTGGAGTTAGCTTCATCGCGGGAGCTTCCAATGATTCTGAATGCTTTGGTTTCAACAGCGCGAAGGCGAGCTAGGTGTGAGGCAGGAGCACCAGCCCAGAGGGGAGAGCAGTATTCCATTGAGCTGCGGATGAAAGCCTTGTATGTGGTGAGGAGCTCAGGTGTGCCAAGGAAGGACTTCGCACGACGGAGGGTGCCCAGTCGGCGACTGGCTTTGGAGGCCAGATTTGAAATGTGGTTTTTCCAGGAAAGATCATGGCAGATAGTGAGACCCAAAAGCTTGAGTGACAGAACTTCTTCGAGAGGATTATTCAGAAAGTGGATGGGAGGGTTGTCCAGTCGGTCTTTTCGGAGAGACATCGTAAGAGTGTGAGATTTGTCAGGATTGAAAGACATGTTCCACTTGTTTGCCCAGTCTGTGATTTTGTCAAGGTCTGCAGAGAGTGAGGAGGCTGCAGACTGCCGATCTGAGGGATGAAGAATGGAGCGACAGAGAGTAGAGTCGTCAGCAAAGAGATAGAGAGGATTTTCAAGAGAGTCAGAGAGATCATTGATGAAGACCAGAAAAAGCACAGGGCCCAGAACACTGCCTTGGGGAACTCCAGCCTGAACAGGAAGAGGAGATGAGAGAAACCCATTCAGGGCCACACGTTGACTACGACTAGAGAGGAAGTCCGCCAGCCATGCGTGGAGATTTCCATGGATACCAAAAGAGGAGAGTTTGGTGAGCAGAGCGGGGTGCCAGACCGTATCGAAGGCACGTGATATGTCAAGGGAGACTGCTCTAATTTCCTGTTTGGCATTGAGGACCTCCATCCATTGTTGAGAAAGCAGAAGCAGCTTGTCCAGAGTGGAGTGTCCAGGTCTGAAACCAAATTGATGATCAGAGATCAAGCCATTGGAGAAGAGGAAAGATTTCATATCTGAAGCAATGATGGATTCCATGACTTTGCTGATAATTGGGAGAAGGCTGATTGGTCTGTAGTTGCTGGGATCTGGTTTTGCACCTTTTTTGTGCGAAGCGGTGATGTTGGCAGATTTCCAAGCAGATGGAAGATGACCTTGAGCAAAAGAGAGGGTGAAGAGAACAGAGAGAGGGAGTGAAAGAGCGGAAGAACATGATTTTAGGACCCGTGGGCTGATGCCGTCAGGTCCAGTTGCAGAATCGGAGTCGAGGGTTGACAGAAACTTTTCCACCTTGTCAGGAGGAAAGGACACAGAGTCCGGGAGCAGCTGGGTACGACTGGGTATGGTGGGTACAGAGAGGGATGGGTTTGGGACACAAGATTTAGAGGCAAACACAGAGTTGAGGCATTCAGCTTTTTCACGTGCGGAGTCAGCCGTGTGGCTATTTAAGGTGAGGGAGGGGATGGAGGGGGAACAAACACCAGAAACAGATTTTACCAGACGCCACCAGGATTTGGAAGAGGGAGACAGATAAGAGAGTTCGGTCCTGAGGACGGAGAGATATTGTTTCCTGGCTCTCCTGAGGGTGGACACACACTTGTTTCGGGCTTTGTGAAAGGAAATGAGATTTCCTTCCGTTGGATTTGCTTTCCAGGAGACGAAAGCAAGTTGTTTCTGGGCAATAGCCTCACCACAATAATCCGTGTACCATGGACGGGAGGAAGGGTATGACAACTGAAGACGAGAAGGGATAAATCTGTGCATGAGAGAGAGCAATTTACTTTGGAAGAATTCCCAGGATGAGTTGATGTCAGAGGCAGTAGAGATGGGAGACCAGTCCAGATGATTGATGGCTGCTTGAAGACTGTGCCAGTTGGCCTGAGTGAAATGCCAGACTCGTCGACGCTGAGGAGGCTCTCTGAAAATGGTCAGAGAGATGTAATGGTACTTGGATGGTACTTAAGTTTCTGTAGTCGTAGT
The DNA here is from genome assembly GCF_964187855.1 of Myxine glutinosa. NCBI lineage: Eukaryota > Metazoa > Chordata > Myxini > Myxiniformes > Myxinidae > Myxine > Myxine glutinosa. The sequence goes on along the minus strand of NC_136273.1, from coordinate 48,501,421 downwards.
AGTAGTAGTAGTAGTAGTAGTAGTATTAGATGTAGTAGTAGTAATAGATGTAGTAGTAGTAGTAGCTGTAGTCGTAGTAGTAGTAGATGTAGTAGTAGTCGATGTAGTAGTAGTCGATGTAGTAGTAGTAGATGTAGTAGTAGATATTGTAGTAGTTGTAGTAGTAGTTGTAAGAATAAAGGATACAACAATGTCTCAAATCATGAGTTTAATCAGAGTCAATCCCTAGCAATACCTTTGGAAGAAATCAGCAAATATAATATCAGTACTCAGCATTCATCTGGATCAATAATGGGTATAACATCCAAGCACAAGCAAGCGCTGAGCAAAGTGATTCTACGTACCATTCTAGACATGCACCTAAGTAACACACGATATATGTCACAGGAGTGGTCGCTGCGCTTAATGTCCGAGATCTTTATAACTGCCGCGCAGCGGACAAAAGTCGCATGACACCTGGGCTCGAACTTAGACACAATTTCATAACATTCTCCCGGATGTAAAAACTACACTTCTCCCAGAGGTTAGAACCAAGCTAGCAAGCTATGTAGCAGTATGGGAAAACTTCAGTTAGCAGATGATTACATAAAGCAGCGAGCCATGTTAATCCCAGCCGAAGCAATCGGGACGGCGAATTTCTCTCCCGGTGCGCGTTCGATACACGTCAGGGGCTTCAACCACGAGTCTGAATTCGCCCGCGCCGGGATAACCGCCTATCTCGGGTGATGGCGGCGGCACCTCAATGTCAATCGGATCGCGCGCATGATCTCGGCGGCGAATTCCCCATCATCAGATTCCCCGGGCTGAGCTCCTGCCTAGCAATATCCCCGCACGGAGCAACATGACGCACCAAAACCGTAGACTTGCGTCCATCTGGCAGCAGCCCTCGAGCGTGCTCGGGATTGGTTTGGAGAATACGAACCTTGTCAACGAGCGGGTCGTATTTACTCGGGCGAACCGCACGTTTGAGGAAAGCCGGTCCGGGCTCGGCAAGCCAGCCAGGCAAAGATCAGACGGCACCCGTACTGTGCGAGTAACGAAACAGACGTCCGTGAGGAGTTTGATTTGTAGCGGTGCACAATAAAGTCTGGATCGAGTTTTAACGCCCAGTGTACCATCCGAGTCCATCGGTCTAGTCCTAGACCGTGGGTCTTAAGGCCGAGAGTAATGGCTTTCCATATAATGCCATTAAATCTTTCCACCTGAGCGTTCGCTTGCGGCCTGTACGGAGTGGTATAACGAGAAGCGATATTTCGCTGAAGCAAAAAGGTTCGCCCATCTTGGGACAAAAACACAGCACCTCGATTGGTGTGTACATAGCCCGGATTCCCGAACATGGAAAACAAAATCTGGATAACCGACCCAGCGGTCATGTCACTGCACAGAAAAGCGAAAGGGAATCTGGAGAACTCGTCCACTATTGTGAGGAGGTAGCGAGAGCTACCCGAAGCCGGTAGACTAGCAGACGCAGGTAGACTCGAAGCCGGTAGTGGCCCTTTGAAGTCCATAGACAATCTCTCCCACGGCCTAGTAGCCTGGATCAGTGTACTGTTACGTGCTCCTCCCCGACCCCCTGGTCACGGTGTACCTCCGAGCCCCGAGAGGAGTCACGGCAGAAAAATGTGTTATTCTGTATGTCAAAGATCAATGGGGAAGCCACACCAATTGTTATTCACAAACAAATATTGTATTAAGATCACACAAGAATAACAGTACAACAATAATAGTAATCAAAAGTACAATCAATATATGTCCTATGATGGTACCATCAGTTTCGTAACATATAACTCACTGTGCTCCAAGTGAGTGAACCAAGAACATTCCCAATGTCTCTTATTCCCGGCCTCAAGCCACAGTTGATTCGCTCCAGCGATCGTCAGATCAATGTCCAATCGAGACCAGAATCCTGTTGGGTTGGCAGTTACAGTGCCTGCTGCCAAAGCTGTGCAAAGGTGCCCTCCAGGCGACTGGGAAATCCAAAGGCGCCCTCCAGGCGACTGGGAAATCACACCCTCGGGTATGGACGTTCTGCGGCTCACAGTCGGCGAGCTTTCCACTTTCCACTCAAATGCAGACTTTCCACTCAAAAGCCACGTCACACACACACACCCCAGATCGACGTCTGAATGCGGTGAAAATGGTCGAAACGAGACGAAACCTTGAGCGAAGCGCAAGTCCTGCGCGAGTCAAAATGGTCGACGGCCCAGTCTCGTGGTGCAACGGCACGACGATGATGACGATGATTCCCTTCAGAATCCACCACAAAACCTGACACGCAGGTTAGTAGGGAATAAATGTTGTATCTAAGACACTCCCATTGACTTACATGTTAATTTTCTTCAATAATAGTCCATTTTCTAACTTTTAGGCATTTTCATTGATTTTTAAAACACCCCTATTTCTCCACTCTCATTTTTCCCCCATTGACTTACATGTTAATTTTTCCTCTTACCCTCATTTTTTCATTAACTTTTTTAGATATTACTGCATCCCAAAATGCCTCTTTTCTCCCACCCTAATATTTATGAACCTTCTACCCTTATGAACCTATGATCCTTCTGGCCTTATGAACCTATGATCTAAGTCTTATGAACCTTTTACTCTTAATATCAATGATCCGACACCATCTAATATTTTAACTGAGCCAAGATAAAATGTTCTTGTTTGATATTTCAACAAGGCACCTAGCTACTCTTCTGACCGAGTGAACTCTGCCCATTCTTTCATACACCCTACAAACACTTTATCAGTGGTTTCACTCATTCCAAATATACCATCCCCATCTAGGATATTTACGAATGCTACCCCCTCATCAGTATTTTTCTTTTGAGCTTCTATAAAATGATATACTTCTCTAAGAGACCTTGTTTGAGATCCTCCTCTTCCACATATCATTTTCAAATTATAATAAACTGTTATTCCATTGATTATTTGAAAACCATCAAAGTTCTCCGTCCACTCAAAATCCCTTCCATAGCCAAAGAAGCCTGTTTTTATATTTAACCTCATATATGTTTTAAGAACCTTTTGTTTCATTATCATCTCCAACTGTTTGATCTGGTATTTTTCACACTCATTATGTTTTCCATTAATATACCAATCCTGTTTCATTCTCCATTCCTTTGTTTGTTTACTATTATGTAGCATTTATATAATTAACCATCTTTAAATTAATTCTCTTACCAATTGCCTTTTCAATTATATACCTCCACTCTTTAGTCCATCATTTATATACTTATAACCATAAGGGAGACTATCAATTCCATTTTCTAAAATAAACCTCTTATCATCAAAAGCTCCTAATACTTTCTTATTTATCTCTTCTGAATATAATTGATGTTTATAACTTCTTATTCCATTAATCTTTCTAAACTCTTCTTTCTTTGTTATTAAACAGTTATAATAATCCTTAAAGTTTATTGTTTCTTTAATAACATTTTTCTTTACACCTTTTAACTTCTTAGTATTGTCAACGTTATTCACAATGTATTTATAAGCATAAGCCTTGGACCTCAATCCCACAAATTCACTCATATCACATATTTAAATATGACTTTCCAATCACATATTTATTTGCTTTAGAGTACAACTCACTCTTTGTATTGTATTTACTAGTGTCATAGATATAAAAGTCCTTTTTCATGTCTGAATAAACATCATCAATATTAATTTTCAAAATAAAGCTATCTGTATCCATATAAAGTATATTAACATTATTTTGATATTTCTTTTTCAAGTTATTGTAAAAGTAATCATACATCAAGGACTTTGATAAATCAAGTATTGAGGTTCCAATGTAAATAGGTTTATCCATCACAACGCTTTCTTTCATCAAATATATCGCACTGAAGTTTTCCGTAAAAACTTCTTCTCTCGAGAAGTTTGGTCTGTTGATTAATTTTGATGCTTGTTTCCATGTAGTAGTTAGATGAATGTTTTGTCTCTTTCTAACATTCTCCATCGTCTTGCCAAATACTAATGCAGTTCATTAATTTTGCGAAGTTTTTCTCAAAATCATTATTTGATTCAATCTTGCGTTGTGTGTTAAAATCAATATACTTTTTCAACCAATGACTCTGATTAAACTTGAGAATCCTATGTATCTTTTCAACACGGAGACCCGTTGAAAGACATTGTCTCAAATTTCTTTGATGGAGTACATAATTTTTCTTGTTGTATAGTGTTGTTAGAAGCTTCTCTGATGCTTTACCCTTTACATTAAATGATTGTTGATAATCACTTAACCACTCCTTCTTTGGACTTTCCTTTTCACAACAAAATGGCAAATCTTTGTGTAGGTCATGGAGTTCCTCTGGATATTTCAAATCAACTTCAAAATAATAACCAACTTTTTTTATAATCTAATTCAGCTTGTGTAGATATACATACATCTTGTAAAACCTTTTTGTAGTCTTTTTCCTTTACCCATCTAAGTTTTCCATATGGAAGAGCCTGAGCCATTGCCCAACCATACAAGTTATTCGCGTCATAGTACATTAAGTAAGAACTCTCTTTCGTTGGATCATAATTTGGAAGATATTTGTTATTTGCCTTTGCGTATCTGCTCGAGCAGACTTGTGAAATTCCACCTCTTTTTGCTTTCTCAATCATAAGGAGCATATCAACATCTGTTATAAGATCCAACTCTTGCTTAGTCATTTTCAACATCGTGCTCCAAGCCAATCCAGGTGCTGTGTAATAGTGAGCAGGATCCAATCGATAATTAGAATGACAGATTGTTCTGAAAGCCTCAAAGACATCAGCTAGAAGAAGAACATCAGTTTTCAGATAGAGATCATGATATTCACCCATGTTCTTAATTCCATAATGGCTCCAAACATCTTGTGCGTGTTGGTAATCAGAATCTGAAATATTTGAATTGTTGAGATGGTTATAGAATGAATCCTTTGAAGGGAGTTTTGTCTCAGTAAATCTCTCAAATGAGTTCATATAGTCATAGGGATAAATTCCCTTTTGTGTTAGTAAATCTTTATCTGAAAAATACTCTGAAAGACATGGAAACTCTTTTAGATTTTCAACCAACTCAGCCAAGGAACTATTCATTAATTTAAATGTGTCAAGAAATCTAATATTAGTTATATCATAAGTATTTTTTTATTTATTAAAGTCAAATCCTGTTTTTATAAAGATTGTTTTTGTGAATTAAATATATTTCTGATCTGTGATTGGGATTGCTGAGATACTTCCAGAGGTCTTTGAGAGTTCCTTGATAAATAGATGAGTGTCATAATTAGCGTTGTTATGAAGAAAGACGGGAATGAAAGAAGGGAGTTTATCATTAATATTACAACTTTGATGAGCCGGACCTCTATATTTACCAGTGAGATGACAATGATCTCTAACCTTTAAACCTTTACCAATTTTTTTTTCACAAATATGACAGACATTGTTTTTCCTAAATTCTCTTTTTTCTTCACTCATCAAGGACATTGGTTTATTGGTTTCTCTCATTATCTTAGTTAATCGAATACAGTCTTTCTCTAGTCGTTTCACAAACTCCTCTGGGGTATTTGAGCCTCTATACACCTCTAACTTGTTATATTCATCACCAACGGATGATTTGATATAATAACAAAAACCACAAGGAGTATGTTTTTGGTATTTATTTATATATGATTCTTTTGGGTCTGGAGAAGCAGTATCAATTTTTTCTAAAATACTTTCAAAATCAGCATATATAACAAATGGATGTTTCATCGTTTTATTTTCATCTTTGAATGAGATCTTTGAGCCTTTTTTAGGCATATTGATTACTGTTGATTTATGTTCACCACAATAATTTGAATGTTTATCTAATCTTCCTTGTGTATGGAAGAAGTTAAGACAACGCTTACAAACATATATTTTATTTGTTCTTTTACATACTTGTGGTTTTATTAATTTTGGAATATCTTTGATGTATGCATAATGTGAATTTTCCTCTGTATCAAAATATAGAAGATTAATATGAGTTTGTTTACAATTATCAATAAGCTTTAAAACCTCAATGTTGTTTGTTTCTGTTAGACCATAAATATTAACTGATAAATTATTTAACTTTTCAAATTTAGGAATATCACTTAAAGCCATCGGAAACTTTAAATCTTTCATATTTAATGTATTCTCATATTTTTCATAAATGAGATACTCTTTCATCATGAAAATGTGGAGGATGTAAATGTCTCAGAATAGACCAGAGAAAACATTTAGTGTCTTTATTTTTGATATTGATAACTGCTTTTTTATTTTTGATAACACGAGGTAAATCAATGTAAGAAGAAGCGTTTAGAGGATCTGATTTAAGAACATGAATATCAATAAATAGTATCTGCTCTATATTCCAACCACTTCCAGTAATAGTATGCTCAAGTTTTTGTTCTTGTCAGATCAGTTGATCATAGACTCCTGATGTTTTAAAATCTTGATATGAAGATATAAAGTGGTTTTTAGTTAGCATGTAAGGTCTATCAGTGATAAAATCACCAGTGAATATATCTACTTTTGAGATTTTCATTTTAATTCCCATATAGAACTTGATTGATTTCAACTCAATAAGAGTCTTTTCAATAAAATCTTTCACAGAGGGTTTGATGATATCCACAGCCTCAACAATTGAGTTGGGGCCAGGAGGATGAAAGTCAAATATGCGTATTCTGATACGATTTTTGAAAGCACCATCAGTATTTTTAATAGTAAACAATTTTGACAAGTGTTTGTCTGTTTTAAGATGAGCTTTGAAACCCTTCTTTAGGATATCTCTATTACAGAGACTACAATGTTTTGTTTTAGGTGAAAGAGGGGAAAGTTTGTTAAGAATGTTGTATGTATGTTTTGCGGTGAGAATATGTTGTTTATAATATTTTACTTCCTTCTCACAAGTATTACAATAAACCATATTTATAGCGTGAGAAAACGTGGTGTTTTCTATATATCACTGTGCTTAAACTAAAACATTTTTGAGCTTTACAGCTGCGTTTTATATATATCGCTGTGCTTAAACTAAAACACTTTTTTACTCAGAATCATCTGTGTCATAACTATCATACTCAGTCATCAATAAAGCTACTCTCATAACTTTCATTTGAGCATAAACTATTAGTATCACAACTATCATCTGAGTTCAATGAAATACTATCGTCCGAGTTCAATGAAATCGTAAAATCTTCACTGCTGTAATTACTCATATTTAATTAGCAGAAAAAACCTTTCCATCTATACCAATATACTTTCTTTCATTAACGGATTCAATCTCTACATTTTTAATATCAAAAGTTATCTTTAAATAATCTCTAACTATCATAGAACGAAATGACATTTCACCAGAAATATTAACATCATTCATTTTACTTAGATCTACACCCTTTGGATTATAAAAGTAAATACAAATTTCTCCACGAGTATTGTTGATGGATTTGTCATTCTTTTTCAAAGTATCGTGGTCAATCACTTTTTCAAGCTTTGAATAAATTGCCAGGAGTAGAGGAGAAACTTTTGTTAGATTTACTTTAATGGAGTTATTAATTAACATAGCTTGTCTTGTAAATGAAATAGAGGGACTCATGTTATTTTCCATGACTGGTTTTACCCAAAAATTTCCATATTTATCTTTGTTCAATTTAACATCTTTGACATATTTTTCTATATCTTTCACCGAAGTAGAGATTGATTGAAATTTGTCTTTTGTGTTTTGAAACATTGTATTTATTAGCTAAAAAAACTTGCGTTTAGTTGAAGTAAAGTTTTACTATATAAATATGATAGAATTTCCAGACTCTCCATATGATAAATTAGAGAATTGTCCGGCTTGTGATAGAGTGGGGCTTAATGATGGGGATTCATACAAACAATGTTTATTCTGTGATTATCTTCTAATTAATGATAATAAAAAATATAGAAAAATATATAACTTTTAAATTAGAACCAAAAATGAAATACTTTACAAGTTTAATAAGAGAGATGAATGTTAAGTATTATGATGATAATACACCATTTCTTTCAAGGGAAGAGACTATTTGTATTGAGGAAATGTATAAGGGTTTAATGATATTTATTATTCAAAAGAATTTTAATGGAAATGTTAATCCAAGATACTTTATAAATAAAATAATGAATTATTTTGAAATTAAACCAGAACTCAGGATAAAATATAATGTTTCTAAAATAGCTCAAAAAAAGTTAGATTACTTTTTTTCCAAATATATAAATGAATGATTTTTTTTACCCGTTTGGGAAAACTAGATAAAATTTAACAACCATAAAAATATTCCAAATTCATTGAGATGTCTAATAGTTGGTTCAAGCGGATGTGGAAAAACCTGTTTACTTTTAAAGATGCTCCTTAGTCCTAATTTTTTAGATTATGATAATTTAATAATTTTTACAAAGTCAAGTTTTCAACCCGAGTATCAACTACTATCTCAAGGTTTTAATGCAGGTCTTAAAAAGGAAGACATTATTGGTTTATTTAAACTTCAAAACAAACTAAATGATTATAATATTGAAGATATAATACAATTATTTTGTGATACACAGAAACCTAAACCAAAACCCATAACTTGTATTCTCAGTGATAATACGGATGATATACCTTCTCCTCAAGATTTAGATAAATCAAAAAAGAATCTTGTTATCTTTGATGATTGTGTTAATGAGAGAAACCAAACAGTAATGGATAGCTACTATACAAGAGGGAGACGTTCTTCTTGTAATTGTATTTATCTTAGTCAGTCATATTTTCAACTCCCTCGACACCCAATAAGAAACAATGCTAATACTTTTATTTTATTTAAGTTAAATTCAATAGATGTAAATACTTTTTGGAGAGATAATTGCTCTACGTTATGTAGTAAGAAGGAATTTGAAAATTATATGAAACATACGATTGGAAAATATAAATATATTGTTGTAAAACAAGATGAGATACTAAATGATATTTTTCAATAAATAAATACAGAAAATGAATGCCGAAGAAAGAGCAAGAAAGTTTAAGGAACATCAAGAGTTGGTTTCAAAAGTTGTAAAGCAACAGGAAGAGATAAATAAGAAACGGAGACAGAAACTAACTGGTGAAGAAGCCTTTGAAAGAAAACAAGAGAAATTTTTTAAACCACTTTAAAAAACTCAACAAACGATTTCACCTACAGTTCCCATGGTAGAATTTACTCCGAAAAAACTTCAAATGCTCAAAGATTTCAGTCGAATGACAGAGCAAGAACTTGGAGAATTAGAATATGATGATGAAGGATTATTTCGGAAACTTGAGGAGGTAAATCAACCCCCTAATTATGTTGTGGAAGCTCTTCAAAACAATGAATATTCAGCGGATTCAAAAACTAGAGCAGGTCTCATTCCAACAGAAGAACCAGCAGTGTTTTATCTTGTGAAAGAATAGTTATTGATATTTAATGATAAATTAGTGTTCTTGGGTTCTACTCAACCACCTGTTAAATTAACCCCCAGATTAATGTTTCTTTTCACTAACTCCGGATTCAGCGGTTCAAAATATTTTGATGAACCACTTGATATGGAAAGAGAGGAAGATAGGGTATATATTGATTTACTAAACTCACTTGATTATTGAGTTTCTGTTGCTGGTAAAAGTAAGAAGAATGAGAAGGAGAAACATATTATTGATGCTTTAAGTAAGCTTGGTTCGGGTGTTAGCTTTCTTCCAAATGACCCATCTCAATTAGTTAATAGGTTATTATTGCTGTTAGGTAGTAAGAAGGCTGGAAACAACAATTGCTTTTTATGAAGCCTCAGCCATTTTAGACCAGTTGATGAATATGAAAATAATTAATAAATGTCAATACAAAGATATTTTATTTGATATTAAATAAGATGAGAAGCACAATTCTTAGTTTTAATTTCACGACAAGTGATTACACAGCTTCATTCCCTTACCCACTACAACTTGACCCCACAAAAGAATATGAGGCATCTTTATTGTCAATGGAGACTTACAATACCCTTTTTAATATCACAGAGAAAAACAACAAGTTTAGTTATAATCCAGGAAGTGGATATAAAACTACATCTGTTTCACCCGGAGCTTACGAGATTTCTCAAATATCTTCAGAAGTCTCTCACCTTATGAAAGAAAAAGGTGATGAATCCAAAAATATGGTAATAGATATTAAAAAACACACTTCAAAATCGACGATTAAACTTAAAAATAATTATAAAGTTGATTTCACGATTGAAAATTCGTTCAGAGAATTATTGGGTTTCTCTTCAAAAAAGATTGAAACTAATGGGACGTTTTACAGTGATAATGTTATTCAAATATCCTCCGGTATAAATTCGGTATTAATTCATTGTGATTTGATTGATGGTGCTTATAACGATGGAATAAGAACAAATACAATATTTTCATTCAGCGCATACTCAACCCCGATTGGTTATAAATTTAATATGGAACCAAAAAATCTTGTCTATTTACCCATGTCAGGAAAAACCATATACAGAGTAAATTTTAGGATAACCGACCAAGATAATCGTATGATATCCTTTAATGATGAAATTATATCCATCAGAATTCACCTTCGTGAAGTTTTTTTGATAAATAAATAATGGTTATTGTGAGAAAACACGAGTTGGGAAAATATAAAATAATTACAGGGGATGGGATGTTCCTTTCACCATACTATAAGGGTGAAGGTATGTTTCTTGGGAGAGGATACTATAAACCTAAGAGACAACGAGGTGTAGGAGTACAATTTAGAAATAAAGGAGATGGAATAAATGATACTCTTATGGGCATTCTTAAACATAAAGACCTAATTGGTTCAACTGCTTCTGCCGTGGGAAATGTAGCGGGTGCTATCAAGAGTATAAAAGATGCTCAAAAGGAGTCTCATAAATTACAAGGTAAAACTCAACTATCTTCACAAGAACGGCAAAAAATCATTAAAATACTTGGGTCAGGGTTTCAACGATTTTAATGCTATATAAATACAAGTATGGAAGCGATTGATAGTATCTGATTTGGATGATACAATTATCATTTCAAACTCCACTAAAAAGGAAGACTATTTTAAGGTAAATGCTATAACAGGAACAGACTGGAATTCAAACGGAACAAAAAGTTTTGAAATAAATAATCAACAAACTTACTTGAATCTAGCTGATAGTTTCTTGCTGTGTAAATTTAAATTCACGAAGGCTGCGAATAATACTAATGCTACACTCGTAAATGATTTCTTCTGGAAAAGGTGTCTGCCTGTATATTGGAACACAAGAGGTTGAAGCGGTTGATTATGTCTCTGCTACATCTGAAATGATGAAATTTACACTATATTCGTTTAGTGATAGAATGGGTAAGGGAGCTGTTGAAGGTTTTATTCCCGACATGTCAACGGGAACAAATGCCAACCCTGGTTATAGTCAAAGGAAGTCAATGTATAATGATGATACAAAAGCAGAGAATAGTTTTACCGTAGCAGTACCTCTTAAAGGTATATTTGGATTTTGTGATTATGATAAAGTTTTGTATGGTCTTAAAATTAGATTTCAACTACAAAGGAATGATAACGTAAATAGGTTGCTTTTTGGGGCTGAAAATGCTTTTGGCGACAATAATAAATTTGTTATTAACGATTTGTGTTGGTATATCAGTGAATATACTCCTAATCTTAAAACGGAAGAGATGTTAAATACAAGACTTAACTCAAAGAAACCACTAAATGTATCATACCTTAAAAGAAGATGTCAACATGTTAAACTGGAACACACTACCTACACTTGGAATTTAGGTGTTCTTCAAGGAAAACCACGATACCTATGGCTCATTTTTAAGAAACCAGATGGAGATGAAGGTACTGATAAGAATAATGCGCTGAGTGATAATGCTAAGGTGAAACAACTTCGGGTTTCTCTTGATGGTACATTTTACCCGCGAGATAGATTGGAAATTGATTGGGAAAAAAATGATTATGCGGAAGCCTACAAGTCTTACCAAAAGGTGTGTGAAAGCAACGGTAATAATGATCCTATTTTGGATATGGTTGCGTTTCAAAAACTTTATACAATCTACGCAATTGACCTGAGTTCTCAAAAGGAAACTCTAAAGTCTAATAGAGTGGATACTTCTCTATACATTGAAAGAGGGGGGAGTGAAGAAGTTAATGCTTATTGTTTGCTCTTGGAAGAAACAGAACTACAGATTAATACAGATAATGGTGTTATGATTAATATCACATAGGTTTTTTCTCATAAATAAATGGTAGGGGTATATGTTAATCAAATCAATCTTAATAAATTAACATCTTGTATTCAAAATCAAAAGCCTTGTATTATTAATGTTAATTCAATTCAAAGAAAAGGAGCAGTAAGAATTGATGTTTTACTCACAAGAGAGCAGGTGAAAACACTAAATGATGTTGGATCACTTAAAATTAAAATGGCAAAACCTATGTTAAATAAATATTCAACACGGGAAACGAGTGGAGGATTTCTCCCATTTCTAATTCCTTTATTTGCTGGTTTAAGTGCGGCAGGAGCATTGACTGGTGGTATTTCAGCAGCGGTAAAAACTGCTAACTAAAGGAAGGCACAACTAAAAGCTCAAAAAGAATTGGAAAGACATAACAAGGAGTTGGAGAAACAAATTAGTGGAAGTGGTGTAATTGTGGATTTTGCTCAAAAACTTGAAAGTCTACCTGATAAAGCTAGATTGTTGGTTGGAGATATGCTTTCCTCTATCGCTCAAGCGGGTGTTAAACTAACTAAAAGGGGTAATGGGTTATATCTTTCTCATAAATAAATGGATAAATGGTTTAAACAATTTGGAAAGAATACAACGTCAAATGTAGAACTTGCTAAATATTGTAAAAAACTAAAAATGGATAACGTGGTAATCTGTATGAGAGATGAATTAACAAAGTTGTCCAAGAATACAAAGAATATTATTATGAATTTAGACACAGAATGGTTCTCATTGGGTTTGTATTCATTATAGTCAGGATAAATATTATTTTGATAGTTATGGTATGCCACCACCTATTGAAGTAATACAATTCTTACAGAATGGTGTTTATCAAACATTTCAAGTTCAAGAAATTAATTCCAAATGTTGTGGCCAATTATATTTATATGTATTATTTCAACTCAACAATAATGAAAATATTTATGATGTCATTTTTAATCTAATATAAATGACATGTCGGAAAAGATGGTTCTATCTTTGGAGAATCCTCTCAGGATATTGATCTATCAAATTATTATACAAAGGCACAGGCTGAACGACAAAAATATAGCATAAGCAAAAATATTAATATGAAGAATACTTATAAATTAATTAATTATCCAAACCCTACAGATGCGAATGACTTAATTAGATTCAGTGATTTATCACAATATATATATTTAAAGAAAACAGCACGTTTTGTGAAACAAGTAAAATTTACAACCACAACACCTGGTTATACTGACCATACACCTTTCCTCATTCAATTTAACTATCTGCTTACAATTGAATTTTATAAAGAAGGACATATAGTTAATATGCGAATTAATTAATGGGGGTATGATATGCCTGATTTAGGGTATAATTGGTATTTTTCAATAAACTTAGAAGACCTACATGATTTTAATCAGTCTCGTAAAGAAGAATATTATCCGCTTGGTGAGGATAAGGATTTATGTGGAGGTACAATTAGTAAACAACAAATACATGATTTTAAGAAAAGAAAAATATATGATAGTATAGCGATGGTTAGCATGACAAAGAAGGAAGGTAATGAGATAAGGATAGAAAGCCGAGGAATACAAACCGATTTGGTAGTGGGATGATGGGGTGGTATTACCTGTCATAATATTAATCTCACACATATTTCTGATACATAAATGGCAGGAAGAAGACTACAAGAGAATTATAATTTTTGTATTCAAGGATACCTACAAGAAAAGGGTGCTCGCTATTACATACCTTATGATTTGGAACATATACATGGGAATTTTGTCATAAAAAACTGGCCTTATACTGATATTGCTAAACCCACAAATAGAGATTTGTTTAAAATATTAAATAAAAATGAACTTCTCAAAGTTATGAAATATAAAACTCTTTTAGAAATCATCAACAAATCTTATTGGTATCCTATTATGAGAAAAATAATTATAGATACAAGAATATCTCAAAATCCAGATGAGTATATGTATAATATTCTTTGGGGTTCAAACTCAAGGGCAGCAAGGGAAGGAGTTGAAGAAGAGAAGGAGGAAAGAGAGAAGGAGGAGGAGGAGAGGGAGAGGGAGGAAAGGGAGAAAGAGGAGAAAGAGGAGAAGGAGGAGAGAGAGAAAAAGGAGAAGGAGGAGAGGGAGGAAAGAGAGAAAAAGGAGAAGGAGGAAAGGGAGGAAAGAGAGAGGGAGGAAAAATATAAAAATATGACCATTTCTGAGATTCGTAAAAGATTGAATGTATTACAGCAAATAAATCAATCAACGCACCGAAGAGGAAATTAAAGAAAGAAGAACTCTTATGAAGATAATGGTTTCAAAAATAACGACGTCATTGTCTTCAATTTCAGGGAGGAGATTTAAATGAGAAAGTGGTGAAGAAGAAGAAGGAAAAGATTATGTGGTTGATGATGTTGGTGTTATTGACTTCAGTTAGTTTTATTTGTCAATAAATGGAGGAGAGAGTGAAGGCATTCCTTAGGATTCTTTATGTTTTAAAAATCAAGATAGAAATGTATATGTTGAAAATCAAAAAGGTTTTGGCACTATGTAGGAATTTTTCTGATAAATAAATGAGTTATTGTCTCAAATGTAAAAAGAAAACGAAATCTAAAAATATCTCTATGTTAAAGCTAAAAATAATAGAGTTTATCAAAAAGGAATATGTCAAGTGTGTGGCTCTAAAAAGTGCCAATTCATCTCTCCTAAAAGTGGAGGAGACATACAAAAGTTTGTCAGGAAGTAAATTTACAACAACTGGAATTCCAGGGGAACTACATCTACCTGGATATTCGTTCTGCGGTCCAGGAACAAACTTGGATAAAAGATTAGATGAGGCTGACAATCCTAAACCTTGGTCTAAACCTAAAAATATGGTTGATGAAGTGTGTATGAAGCATGATATTGCTTATGGGGATACCACTACATTGGATGAAAAACATGAAGCAGACAGAGAAATGTTGTATAATTTGTCTTTGATACGAAATCCTACGTTGAGAGAGAAAGTTGATAGGTTTATTGTAAAAAAAAATGATAAGTGCTAAATTGAAACTTGGTCTTGGTTATTCCTCAAAAAACTATTAGACTCCAATGATGTCATTAAGACTGAGGAGCTTTTGGTTGAAGAATTACATAAACCTATAATCACCAAGTTTAAAAGAAGTTAAGTTTATTCCAAATACAATTCTAAATACAAAACCACTTTTCGCACTTGTGTTAGTGTTGCAAAACCATTTTCTGCACTTGTGCTGGTGTTGAAAACCACTTTCCACACTTGAGCTCGTGTTGCAAAACTACTTTCCGCACTTGTGCTGGCATTGAAAACCACTTTCTGCACTTGAGCTGGTGTTACAGAACCACTTTTCGCACTTGTGCTGGCATTGAAAACCAATTTTTACACTTGTGTTGGTGTTGCAAAACCACTGTCCACACTTGTGCTGGCATTGAAAACCACTTTTCACACACGTGCTCGGATTGCAAAACAACTTTCGGGACTTGTGCTGGCTTTGAAAACCACTTTTTGCACTTGTGCGAGTGTTGAAAACAACTTTTCACACTCCTGTTAGTGTTGCAAACCACTTTTTGCACTTGTGTTAGTGTTGCAAAACAACTTGTCTCACTTGTGTTAGTGTTGCAAAACCACTTTGCACTTGTGTTAGTGTTGCAAAACCACTTTTCGC
The DNA here is from genome assembly GCF_964187855.1 of Myxine glutinosa. Lineage (NCBI taxonomy): Eukaryota > Metazoa > Chordata > Myxini > Myxiniformes > Myxinidae > Myxine > Myxine glutinosa. Next base: position 48,485,564 of record NC_136273.1, on the reverse strand, counting down.
ACTTGTGTTCGTGTTGCAAGCCACTTTTCGCACTTGTTAGTGTTGCAGAACTACTTTCTGCACTTGTGCTGGCATTGAAAACCACTTTCTGCACTTGAGCTGGTTTTGCAGAACCACTTTTGGCACTTGTGCTGGCATTGAAAACCACTTTTCACACATGTGCTCGTATTGCAAAACAACTTTCGGGACTTGTGCTGGCTTTGAAAACCCCTCTTTGCACTTCTGCCAGTGTTGAAAACCACTTCTTGCGCTCCTGTTGGTGTTCAAAACCACTTTTTGCACTTGTGTTAGTGTTGCAAGACCACTTGTCTCACTTGTGTTAGTGTTGCAAAACCACTTTCCACTCTTGCGATCATGTTGAAAACCACGTTCTACACTTGTGCCTGTGTTGCAAAACCACTTTCCGCACTTGCGCTAGTGTTGAAAACAATTTTTCGCACTTTGGTTAGTGTTGCAAAACCACTTTCGCACTTGGGTTAGTGTTGCAAAACCACTTTTCGCACTTATGTTAGTGTTGCAAATCCACTTTTCGCACTTTTCGCTGGTGTTGAAAACCACAATTCGCATTTGGCTTGGTGTTGCAAAACCTCTTATCGCACTTGTGCCCATGTTGAAAACCACTTTCTGCACTTGTCTTAGTGATGCAAAACCACTTTTCGCACTTGTGATATTGTTGCAAAAACCACTTTCCGCACTCGTACTGGCATTGAAAAGCACTTATCGCACTTGTGTTAGTGTTGCCAAACCACTTATCGCACTTGTGTTAGTGTTGCCAAACCACTTTTCGCACTTGTGCTTGTGTTGAAAAGCACTTTCTGCACTTGATCTCGTGTTGCAGAACAACTTTCCGCACTTGTGCTTGTATTGAATACCACTTTTTGCACCTGTGTTAGTGTTGCAAAACCACTTTTTGCACTGGTGTTACTGTTGCAAAACAATTTTCCGCACTTGTGCTGGTGTTGAAAACCACTTCCCACACTTGAGCTGGTTTTGCAGAACCACTTTTGGCACGTGCTGGCATTGAAAACCACTTTCTGCACTTGAGCTGGTGTTGCAAACCACTTTTCGCACTTGTGTTGGTGTTGCAAAACCATTTTCCACACTTGTGCTAGTGTTGAAAACCACTTTCCACACTTGAGCTAGTGTTGCAGAACTACTTTCTGCACTTGTGCTGGCATTGAAAACCACTTTCTGCACTTGAGCTGGTGTTGCAGAATCACTTTTTGCACTTGTGCTGGCATTGAAAAGCACTTTCTGCACTTTCTGCACTTGAGCTGGTGTTGCAAAACCACTGTCCACACTTGTGCTGGCATTGAAAACCACTTTTCACACATGTGCTCGTATTGCAAAACAACGTTCGGGACTTGTGCTGGCTTTGAAAACCACTCTTTGCACTTCTGCCAGTGTTGAAAACCACTTTTCGCGCTCCTGTTAGTGTTCAAAACCACTTTTTGCACTTGTGTTAGTGTTGCAAAACAACCTCTCACTTGTGTTAGTGTTGCAAAACCACTTTTCGCACTTGTGTTAGTGTTGCAAAACCACTTTTCGCACTTGTGTTAGTGTTGCAAACCACTTTTCACACTTGTATTTGCGTTGCAGAACTACTTTCTGCACTTGTGCTGGCATTGAAAACCACTTTCTGCACTTGAGCTGGTGTTGCAAAACCACTGACCACACTAGTGCTGGCATTGAAAACCACTTTTCACACATGTGCTCGTATTGCAAAACAACTTTCCGGACTTGTGCTGGCTTTGAAAACCACTCTTTGCACTTCTGCCAGTGTTGAAAACCACTTCTTGCGCTCCTGTTAGTGCTCAAAACCACTTTTTGCACTTGTGTTAGTGTTGCAAAACAACTTTCCACTCTTGCGATCATGTTGAAAACCACGTTCTACACTTGTGCCTGTGTTGCAAAACCACTTTCCGCACTTGTGCTAGTGTTGAAAACAATTTTTCGCTCTTTGGTTAGTGTTGCAAAACGACTTTCGCACTTGGGTTAGTGTTGCAAAACCACTTTCGCACTTGGGTTAGTGTTGCAAAACCACCTTTCGCACATGTTAGTGTTGCAAATCCACTTTTCGCACTTTTCGCTGGTGTTGAAAACCACAATTCGCATTTGTCTTGGTGTTGCAAAACCTCTTATCGCACTTGTGCCCGTGTTGAAAACCACTTTCTACACTTGTCTTAGTGATGCAAAACCACTTTTCGCACTTGTGATATTGTTGCAAAAACCACTTTCCGCACTCGTACTGGCATTGAAAACCACTTATCGCACTTGTGTTAGTGTTGCCAAACCACTTATCGCACTTGTGTTAGTGTTGCCAAACCACTTTTCGCACTTGTGCTTGTGTTGAAAAGAACTTTCTGCACTTGATCTCGTGTTGCAGAACAACTTTCCGCACTTGTGTTAGTGTTGCAAACCACTTTTTGCACTTGTGTTAGTGTTGCAAAACAACTTGTCTCACTTGTGTTAGTGTTGCAAAACCACTTTGCACTTGTGTTAGTGTTGCAAACCACTTTTTGCACTTGTGTTAGTGTTGCAAAACAACTTGTCTCACTTGTGTTAGTGTTGCAAAACCACTTTGCACTTGTGTTAGTGTTGCAAACCCACTTTTCGCACTTGTGTTCGTGTTGCAAGCCACTTTTCGCACTTGTTAGTGTTGTAGAACTACTTTCTGCACTTGTGCTGGCATTGAAAACCACTTTCTGCACTTGAGCTGGTTTTGCAGAACCACTTTTGGCACTTGTACTGGCATTGAAAACCACTTTTCACACATGTGCTCGTATTGCAAAACAACTTTCGGGACTTGTGCTGGCTTTGAAAACCCCTCTTTGCACTTCTGCCAGTGTTGAAAACCACTTCTTGCGCTCCTGTTGGTGTTCAAAACCACTTTTTGCACTTGTGTTAGTGTTGCAAGACCACTTGTCTCACTTGTGTTAGTGTTGCAAAACCACTTTCCACTCTTGCGATCATGTTGAAAACCACGTTCTACACTTGTGCCTGTGTTGCAAAACCACTTTCCGCACTTGCGCTAGTGTTGAAAACAATTTTTCGCACTTTGGTTAGTGTTGCAAAACCACTTTCGCACTTGGGTTAGTGTTGCAAAACCACTTTTCGCACTTATGTTAGTGTTGCAAATCCACTTTTCGCACTTTTCGCTGGTGTTGAAAACCACAATTCGCATTTGGCTTGGTGTTGCAAAACCTCTTATCGCACTTGTGCCCATGTTGAAAACCACTTTCTGCACTTGTCTTAGTGATGCAAAACCACTTTTCGCACTTGTGATATTGTTGCAAAAACCACTTTCCGCACTCGTACTGGCATTGAAAAGCACTTATCGCACTTGTGTTAGTGTTGCCAAACCACTTATCGCACTTGTGTTAGTGTTGCCAAACCACTTTTCGCACTTGTGCTTGTGTTGAAAAGCACTTTCTGCACTTGATCTCGTGTTGCAGAACAACTTTCCGCACTTGTGCTTGTATTGAATACCACTTTTTGCACCTGTGTTAGTGTTGCAAAACCACTTTTTGCACTGGTGTTACTGTTGCAAAACAATTTTCCGCACTTGTGCTGGTGTTGAAAACCACTTCCCACACTTGAGCTGGTTTTGCAGAACCACTTTTGGCACGTGCTGGCATTGAAAACCACTTTCTGCACTTGAGCTGGTGTTGCAAACCACTTTTCGCACTTGTGTTGGTGTTGCAAAACCATTTTCCACACTTGTGCTAGTGTTGAAAACCACTTTCCACACTTGAGCTAGTGTTGCAGAACTACTTTCTGCACTTGTGCTGGCATTGAAAACCACTTTCTGCACTTGAGCTGGTGTTGCAGAATCACTTTTTGCACTTGTGCTGGCATTGAAAAGCACTTTCTGCACTTTCTGCACTTGAGCTGGTGTTGCAAAACCACTGTCCACACTTGTGCTGGCATTGAAAACCACTTTTCACACATGTGCTCGTATTGCAAAACAACGTTCGGGACTTGTGCTGGCTTTGAAAACCACTCTTTGCACTTCTGCCAGTGTTGAAAACCACTTTTCGCGCTCCTGTTAGTGTTCAAAACCACTTTTTGCACTTGTGTTAGTGTTGCAAAACAACCTCTCACTTGTGTTAGTGTTGCAAAACCACTTTTCGCACTTGTGTTAGTGTTGCAAAACCACTTTTCGCACTTGTGTTAGTGTTGCAAACCACTTTTCACACTTGTATTTGCGTTGCAGAACTACTTTCTGCACTTGTGCTGGCATTGAAAACCACTTTCTGCACTTGAGCTGGTGTTGCAAAACCACTGACCACACTAGTGCTGGCATTGAAAACCACTTTTCACACATGTGCTCGTATTGCAAAACAACTTTCCGGACTTGTGCTGGCTTTGAAAACCACTCTTTGCACTTCTGCCGGTGTTGAAAACCACTTCTTGCGCTCCTGTTAGTGCTCAAAACCACTTTTTGCACTTGTGTTAGTGTTGCAAAACAACTTTCCACTCTTGCGATCATGTTGAAAACCACGTTCTACACTTGTGCCTGTGTTGCAAAACCACTTTCCGCACTTGTGCTAGTGTTGAAAACAATTTTTCGCTCTTTGGTTAGTGTTGCAAAACGACTTTCGCACTTGGGTTAGTGTTGCAAAACCACTTTCGCACTTGGGTTAGTGTTGCAAAACCACCTTTCGCACATGTTAGTGTTGCAAATCCACTTTTCGCACTTTTCGCTGGTGTTGAAAACCACAATTCGCATTTGTCTTGGTGTTGCAAAACCTCTTATCGCACTTGTGCCCGTGTTGAAAACCACTTTCTACACTTGTCTTAGTGATGCAAAACCACTTTTCGCACTTGTGATATTGTTGCAAAAACCACTTTCCGCACTCGTACTGGCATTGAAAACCACTTATCGCACTTGTGTTAGTGTTGCCAAACCACTTATCGCACTTGTGTTAGTGTTGCCAAACCACTTTTCGCACTTGTGCTTGTGTTGAAAAGAACTTTCTGCACTTGATCTCGTGTTGCAGAACAACTTTCCGCACTTGTGTTAGTGTTGCAAACCACTTTTTGCACTTGTGTTAGTGTTGCAAAACAACTTGTCTCACTTGTGTTAGTGTTGCAAAACCACTTTGCACTTGTGTTAGTGTTGCAAACCACTTTTTGCACTTGTGTTAGTGTTGCAAAACAACTTGTCTCACTTGTGTTAGTGTTGCAAAACCACTTTGCACTTGTGTTAGTGTTGCAAACCCACTTTTCGCACTTGTGTTCGTGTTGCAAGCCACTTTTCGCACTTGTTAGTGTTGCAGAACTACTTTCTGCACTTGTGCTGGCATTGAAAACCACTTTCTGCACTTGAGCTGGTTTTGCAGAACCACTTTTGGCACTTGTACTGGCATTGAAAACCACTTTTCACACATGTGCTCGTATTGCAAAACAACTTTCGGGACTTGTGCTGGCTTTGAAAACCCCTCTTTGCACTTCTGCCAGTGTTGAAAACCACTTCTTGCGCTCCTGTTGGTGTTCAAAACCACTTTTTGCACTTGTGTTAGTGTTGCAAGACCACTTGTCTCACTTGTGTTAGTGTTGCAAAACCACTTTCCACTCTTGCGATCATGTTGAAAACCACGTTCTACACTTGTGCCTGTGTTGCAAAACCACTTTCCGCACTTGCGTTAGTGTTGCAAAACCACTTTCGCACTTTGGTTAGTGTTGCAAAACCACTTTCGCACTTGGGTTAGTGTTGCAAAACCACTTTTCGCACTTATGTTAGTGTTGCAAATCCACTTTTCGCACTTTTCGCTGGTGTTGAAAACCACAATTCGCATTTGGCTTGGTGTTGCAAAACCTCTTATCGCACTTGTGCCCATGTTGAAAACCACTTTCTGCACTTGTCTTAGTGATGCAAAACCACTTTTCGCACTTGTGATATTGTTGCAAAAACCACTTTCCGCACTCGTACTGGCATTGAAAACCACTTATCGCACTTGTGTTAGTGTTGCCAAACCACTTATCGCACTTGTGTTAGTGTTGCCAAACCACTTTTCGCACTTGTGCTTGTGTTGAAAAGCACTTTCTGCACTTGATCTCGTGTTGCAAGCCACTTTTCGCACTTGTGTTAGTGTTGCAGAACTACTTTCTGCACTTGAGCTGGTTTTGCAGAACCACTTTTGGCACTTGTGCTGGCATTGAAAACCACTTTTCACACATGTGCTCGTATTGCAAAACAACTTTCGGGACTTGTGCTGGCTTTGAAAACTACTCTTTGCACTTCTGCCAGTGTTGAAAACCACTTCTTGCGCTCCTGTTAGTGTTCAAAACCACTTTTTGCACTTGTGTTAGTGTTGCAAAACAACTTGTCTCACTTGTGTTAGTGTTGCAAAACCACTTTTCGCACTTGTGTTAGTGTGGCAAAGCCACTTTTCGAACTTGTGTTAGTGTTGCAAAACCACTTTTTGCACTTGTGATAGTGTTGAAAAACCACTTTTCGCACCTGTGTTGGAGCAGGAAACCACTTTTGCACTTGTATTAGTGTTGAAAAACCACTTTTCGCACTTGTGTTGGTGCAGGAAACCACTTTTGGACTTGTATTAGTGTGGAAAAACCACTTTTTGCACTTGTGTTAGTGTTGAAAAACCACTTTTCGCACTTGTGTTAGTGTTGAAAAACCACTTTTCGCACTTGTGTTTGTGTTGAAAAACCACTTTTCGCACTTGTGTTAGTGTTGAAAAACCACTTTTCGCACTTGTGTTGGTGCAGGAAACCACTTTTGCACTGGTATTAGTGTGGAAAAAACACTTTTTGCACTTGTGTTAGTGTTGAAAAACCACTTTTCACACTTGTGTTGGTGCAGGAAACCATTTTTGCACTTGTATTAGTGTGGAAAAAACACTTTTTGCACTTGTGATAGTGTTAAATAACCACTTTTCGCACTTGTGTCAGTGTTGAAAAACCACTTTTCGCACTTGTGTCAGTGTTGAAAAACCACTTTTCGCACTTGTGTTGGTGCAGGAAACCACTTTTGCACTTGTATTAGTGTGGAAAAAACACTTTTTGCACTTGTGATAGTGTTGAAAAACCACTTTTCGCACTTGTGTTAGTGTTGAAAAACCACTTTTCGCACTTGTGTCAGTGTTGAAAAACCAATTTTCGCACTTGTGTTGGTGCAGGAAACCACTTTTGCACTTATATTAGTGTGGAAAAACCACTTTTCGCACTTGTGTTAGTGTTGAAAAACCACTTTTCGCACTTGTGTTAGTGTTGAAAAACCACTTTTCACACTTGTGTTAGTGTTGAAAAAACACTTTTCGCACTTTTGTTGGTGCAGGAAACCACTTTTGCACTTGTATTAGTGTGGAAAAACCACTTTTCGCACTTGTGTTAGTGTTGAAAAACCACTTTTCGCACTTGTGTTAGTGTTGAAAAACCACTTTTCGCACTTGTGTTGGTGCAGGAAACCACTTTTGCACTTGTATTAGTGTGGAAAAAACACTTTTGCACTTGTGATAGTGTTGAAAAAGCACTTTTCGCACTTGTGTTAGTGTTGCAAGCCACTTTTCGCACTTGTTAGTGTTGCAGAACTACTTTCTGCACTTGTGCTGGCATTGAAAACCACTTTTCGCACTTGTGTTAGTGTTGAAAAACCACTTTTCGCACTTGTGTTGGTGCAGGAAACCACTTTTGCACTTGTATTAGTGTGGAAAAACCACGTTTCGCACTTGTGTTAGTGTTGAAAAACCACTTTTCGCACTTGTCAGTGTTGAAAAACCACTTTTTGCATTTGTGTTTGTGCAGGAAACCACTTTTGCACTTGTATTAGTGTGGAAAAAACACTTTTTGCACTTGTGATAGTGTTGAAAAACCACTTTTCGCAGTTGTATTAGTGTGGAAAAAACAATTTTTGCACTTGTGTTAGTGTTGAAAAACCACTTTTCGCACTTGTGTTGGTGCAGGCAACCACTTTTGCACTTGTGTTAGTGTGGAAAAACCACTTTTCACACTTGTGTTAGTGTTGAAAAACCACTTTTCGCATTTGTGTTAGTCTTGGAAAACCACTTTTTGCAGTTGTGTTAGTGTTGAAAAACCACTTTTCGCACTTGTGTTAGTGTTGAAAAACCATTTTCGCACTTGTGTTGGTGCAGGAAACCACTTTTGCACTTGTATTAGTGTGGAAAAAACACTTTTGCACTTGTGATAGTGTTGAAAAACCACTTTTCGCACTTGTGTTAGTGTTGAAAAACCACTTTTCGCACTTGTGTTAGTGTTGAAAAACCACTTTTCGCACTTGTGTTAGTGTTGAAAAAGCACTTTTCGCACTTGTGTTGGTGCAGGAAACCACTTTTGCACTTGTATTAGTGTGGAAAAACCACTTTTCGCACTTGTGTTAGTGTTGAAAAACCACTTTTCGCACTTGTCAGTGTTGAAAAACCACTTTTCGCATTTGCGTTTGTGCAGGAAACCACTTTTGCACTTGTATTAGTGTGGAAAAAACACTTTTTGCACTTGTGATAGTGTTGAAAAACCACTTTTCGCACTTGTATTAGTGTTGAAAAACCACTTTTCGCACTTGTGTTGGTGCAGGCAACCACTTTTGCACTTGTGTTAGTGTGGAAAAACCACTTTTCACACTTGTGTTAGTGTTGAAAAACCACTTTTCGCATTTGTGTTAGTGTTGAAAAACCACTTTTTGCACTTGTGTTAGTGTTGAAAAACCACTTTTCGCACTTGTGTTAGTGTTGAAAAACCACTTTTCGCACGTGTGTTAGTGTTGAACAACCACTTTTCGCACTTGTGTTAGTGCAGGAAACCACATTTTCACTTGTATTAGTGTGGAAAAAACACTTTTCGCACTTGTGTTAGTGTTGAAAAACCACTTTTCGCACTTGTGTTGGTGCAGGAAACCACTTTTGCACTTGTATTAGTGTGGAAAAAACACTTTTTGCACTTGTGATAGTGTTGAAAAACCACTTTTCGCACTTGTGTTAGTGTTGAAAAACCACTTTTCGCACTTGTGTCAGTGTTGAAAAACCAATTTTCGCACTTGTGTTGGTGCAGGAAACCACTTTTGCACTTGTGTTGGTGCAGGAAACCACTTTTGCACTTATATTAGTGTGGAAAAACCACTTTTCGCACTTGTGTTAGTGTTGAAAAACCACTTTTCGCACTTGTGTTAGTGTTGAAAAACCACTTTTCACACTTGTGTTAGTGTTGAAAAAACACTTTTCACACTTTTGTTGGTGCAGGAAACCACTTTTGCACTTGTATTAGTGTGGAAAAACCACTTTTCGCACTTGTGTTAGTGTTGAAAAACCACTTTTCGCACTTGTGTTAGTGTTGAAAAACCACTTTTCGCACTTGTGTTGGTGCAGGAAACCACTTTTGCACTTGTATTAGTGTGGAAAAAACACTTTTGCACTTGTGATAGTGTTGAAAAAGCACTTTTCGCACTTGTGTTAGTGTTGAAAAACCACTTTTCGCACTTGTGTTAGTGTTGAAAAACCACTTTTCGCACTTGTGTTAGTGTTGAAAAACCACTTTTCGCACTTGTGTTAGTGTTGAAAAACCACTTTTCGCACTTGTGTTGGTGCAGGAAACCACTTTTGCACTTGTATTAGTGTGGAAAAACCACGTTTCGCACTTGTGTTAGTGTTGAAAAACCACTTTTCGCACTTGTCAGTGTTGAAAAACCACTTTTTGCATTTGTGTTTGTGCAGGAAACCACTTTTGCACTTGTATTAGTGTGGAAAAAACACTTTTTGCACTTGTGATAGTGTTGAAAAACCACTTTTCGCAGTTGTATTAGTGTGGAAAAAACAATTTTTGCACTTGTGTTAGTGTTGAAAAACCACTTTTCGCACTTGTGTTGGTGCAGGCAACCACTTTTGCACTTGTGTTAGTGTGGAAAAACCACTTTTCACACTTGTGTTAGTGTTGAAAAACCACTTTTCGCATTTGTGTTAGTGTTGGAAAACCACTTTTTGCAGTTGTGTTAGTGTTGAAAAACCACTTTTCGCACTTGTGTTAGTGTTGAAAAACCATTTTCGCACTTGTGTTGGTGCAGGAAACCACTTTTGCACTTGTATTAGTGTGGAAAAAACACTTTTGCACTTGTGATAGTGTTGAAAAACCACTTTTCGCACTTGTGTTAGTGTTGAAAAACCACTTTTCGCACTTGTGTTAGTGTTGAAAAACCACTTTTCGCACTTGTGTTAGTGTTGAAAAAGCACTTTTCGCACTTGTGTTGGTGCAGGAAACCACTTTTGCACTTGTATTAGTGTGGAAAAACCACTTTTCGCACTTGTGTTAGTGTTGAAAAACCACTTTTCGCACTTGTGTCAGTGTTGAAAAACCACTTTTCGCATTTGCGTTTGTGCAGGAAACCACTTTTGCACTTGTATTAGTGTGGAAAAAACACTTTTTGCACTTGTGATAGTGTTGAAAAACCACTTTTCGCACTTGTATTAGTGTTGAAAAACCACTTTTCGCACTTGTGTTGGTGCAGGCAACCACTTTTGCACTTGTGTTAGTGTGGAAAAACCACTTTTCACACTTGTGTTAGTGTTGAAAAACCACTTTTCGCATTTGTGTTAGTGTTGGAAAACCACTTTTTGCAGTTGTGTTAGTGTTGAAAAACCACTTTTTGCACTTGTGTTAGTGTTGAAAAACCACTTTTCGCACTTGTGTTAGTGTTGAAAAACCACTTTTCGCACGTGTGTTAGTGTTGAACAACCACTTTTCGCACTTGTGTTAGTGCAGGAAACCACATTTTCACTTGTATTAGTGTGGAAAAAACACTTTTCGCACTTGTGTTAGTGTTGAAAAACCACTTTTCGCACTTGTGTTGGTGCAGGAAACCACTTTTGCACTTGTATTAGTGTGGAAAAAACACTTTTTGCACTTGTGATAGTGTTGAAAAACCACTTTTCACACTTGTGTTAGTGTTGAAAAACCACTTTTCGCACTTGTGTTAGTGTTGAAAAACCACTTTTCACACTTGTGTTGGTGCAGGAAACCACTTTTGCACTTCTATTAGTGTGGAAAAACCACTTTTCGCACTTGTGTTAGTGTTGAAAAACCACTTTTCGCACTTGTGTTAGTGTTGAAAAACCACTTTTCGCACTTGTGTTGGTGCAGGAAACCACTTTTGCACTTGTATTAGTGTGGATAAACCACTTTTCGCACTTGTGTTGGTGTTGAAAAACCACTTTTCACACTTGTGTCAGTGTTGAAAAACCACTTTTCGCACTTGTGTTAGTGTTGAAAAACCACTTTTCGCACTTGTGTTGGTGCAGGAAACCACTTTTGCACTTGTATTAGTGTGGATAAACCACTTTTTGCACTTGTGTTGGTGCAGGAAACCACTTTTGCACTTGTATTAGTGTGGAAAAAACACTTTTTGCACTTGTGATAGTGTTGAAAAACCACTTTTCGCACTTATGTTAGTGTTGAAAAACCACTTTTCGCACTTGTGTTAGTGTTGAAAAACCACTTTTCGCACTTGTGTTGGTGCAGTAAACCACTTTTGTACTTGTGATAGTGTTGAAAAACCACTTTTCGCACTTGTGTTAGTGTTGAAAAACCACTTTTCGCACTAATGTTGGTGCAGGAAACCACTTTTGCACTTGTTTTCGTGTGGAAAAAACACTTTTTGCACTTGTGTTGGTGCAGGAACCAACTTTTGCGCTTGTATTAGTGTGGAAAAACCACTTTTCGCACTTGTGTTAGTGTTGAAAAACCACTTTTCGCACTTGTGTTGGTGCAGGAAACCACTTTCGCACTTGTTGGTGCAGGAAACCACTTTTGCACTTATATTAGTGTGGAAAAAACACTTTTTGCACTTGTGTTAGTGTTGCAAAACCACTTTTCGCACTTGTGTTAGTGTTGAAAAACCACTTTTCGCACTTGTGTTGGTGCAGGAAACCACTTTTCCACTTGTATTAGTGTGGAAAAAACACTTTTTGCACTTGTGTTAGTGTTGAAAAACCACTTTTCACACTTGTGTTAGTGTTGAAAAACCACTTTTCGCACTTGTGTTGGTGCAGGAAACCACTTTTGCACTTGTATTAGTGTGGAAAAAACACTTTTTGCACTTGTGATAGTGTTGAAAAACGACTTTTCACACTTGTGTTAGTGTTGAAAAACCACTTTTCGCACTTGTGTTAGTGTTGAAAAACCACTTTTCGCACTTGTGTTAGTGTTGAAAAACCACTTTTCGCACTTGTGTTGGTGCAGGAAACCACTTTTGCACTTGTATTAGTGTGGAAAAACCACTTTTCGCACTTGTGTTAGTGTTGAAAAACCACTTTTCGCACTTGTGTTAGTGTTGAAAAACCACTTTTCGCACTTGTGTTAGTGTTGAAAAACCACTTTTCGCACTTGTGTTGGTGCAGGAAACCACTTTTGCACTTGTATTAGTGTGGAAAATACACTTTTTGCACTTGTGTTAGTGTTGAAAAACCACTTTTTGCACTTGTGATAGTGTTGAAAAACCACTTTTCGCACTTGTGTTAGTGTTGAAAAACCACTTTTCGCACTTGTGTTGGTGCAGGAAACCACTTTTGCACTTGTATTAGTGTGGAAAAAACACTTTTTGCACTTGTGATAGTGTTGAAAAACCACTTTTCGCACTTGTGTTAGTGTTGAAAAACCACTTTTCGCACTTGTGTTGGTGCAGGAAACCACTTTTTCACTTGTATTAGTGTGGAAAAAACACTTTTTGCACTTGTGTTAGTGTTGAAAAACCACTTTTTGCACTTGTGATAGTGTTGAAAAACCACTTTTCGCACTTGTGTTAGTGTTGAAAAACCACTTTTCGCACATGTGTTGGTGCAGGAAACTACTTTTGCACTTGTATTAGTGTGGAAAAAACACTTTTTGCACTTGTGATAGTGTTGAAAAACCACTTTTCGCACTTGTGTTAGTGTTGAAAAACCACTTTTCGCACTTGTGTTGGTGCAGGAAACCACTTTTGCACTTGTATTAGTGTAGAAAAACCACTTTTCGCACTTGTGTCAGTGTTGAAAAAACACTTTTTGCACTTGTGTTGGTGCAGGAAACCACTTTTGCACTTGTATTAATGTGGAAAAACCACTTTTTGCACTTGTGATAGTGTTGAAAAACCACTTTTCGCACTTGTGTTAGTGTTGAAAAACCACTTTTCGCACTTGTGTTGGTGCAGGAAACCACTTTTGCACTTGTGATAGTGTTGAAAAACCACTTTTCGCACTTGTGTTAGTGTTGAAAAACCACTTTTCGTACTTGTGTTGGTGCAGGAAACCACTTTTGCACTTGTATTAGTGTGGAAAAACCACTTTTCGCACTTATGTTAGTGTTGAAAAACCACTTCTCGCACTTGTTTTGGTGCAGGAAACAACTTTTGCACTTGTATTAGTGTGGAAAAAACACTTTTTGCACTTGTGTTAGTGTTGAAAAACCACTTTTCGCACTTGTGATAGTGTTGAAAAACCACTTTTCGCACTTGGGTTAGTGGTGAAAAACCACTTTTCGCACTTGTGTTGGTGCAGGAAACCACTTTTGCACTTGTATTAGTGTGGAAAAACCACTTTTCGCACTTGTGTTAGTGTTGAAAAACCACTTTTCGCACTTGTGTTATTGTTGAAAAACCACTTTTCGCACCTGTGTTGGTGCAGGAAACCACTTTTGCACTTGTATTAGTGTGGAAAAAACACTTTTTGCACTTGTGATAGTGTTGAAAAACCACTTTTCGCACTTGTGTTAGTGTTGAAAAACCACTTTTCGCACTTGTGTTGGTGCAGGAAACCACTTTTGCACTTGTATTAGTGTGGAAAAACCACTTTTCACACTTATGTTAGTGTTGAAAAACCACTTTTCACACTTGTGTTAGTGTTGAAAAACCACTTTTCGCACTTGTGTTGGTGCAGGAAACCACTTTTCCACTTGTATTAGTGTGGAAAAAACACTTTTTGCACTTGTGATAGTGTTGAAAAACCACTTTTCACACTTGTGTTAGTGTTGAAAAACCACTTTTCGCACTTGTGTTAGTGTTGAAAAACCACTTTTCGCACTTGTGTTGGTGCAGGAAACCACTTTTGCACTTGTATTAGTGTGGAAAAAACACTTTTTACCTTCGCAAAAGCGGAAGGTTATGTTTTGATCGCTGTGTATTTATTTGTATGTCTGTGTGTGTGTATGTTAATCGCATAACTCAAAAAGTATTCAACCGAATTGCATGAAATTTGGTGGGATGATTGGTTATTATACGGGACACATTTGATTAGATTTTGGGAAACAGATTTGCTCAAATTCTGACTATTTTTAACTCGATCGTATTTCACTCAAAGTTATGAGCGACTGAAGAAGAAGATGTCCATCCAGGACGTCATCACTATAACGCGATCTCCCGCGATCATTTCAACCTCAAAAAAAATTATAATTGCAGATTTGACAATAGATGAGGCATATTAACAAACGAATGAAACAGATTTGCTCAAATTCTGACTATTTTTAACTCGATCGTATTTCACTCAAAGTTATGCGCGACTGAAGAAGAAGATGTCCATCCAGGACGTCATCACTATAACGCAATCTCCCGCGATCATTTCAACCTCAAAAATTTTATTTTGGCAACAAAAGTAGCTGCGGCGAAGGTATGCGCTCTACCGAGTGCCCGTTCTAGTTGCACTTGTGATAGTGTTGAAAAACCACTTTTCACACTTGTGTTAGTGTTGAAAAACCACTTTTTGCACTTGTGTTAGTGTTGAAAAACCACTTTTCGCACTTGTGTTGGTGCAGGAAACCACTTTTGCACTTGTATTAGGGTGGAAAAACCACTTTTCGCACTTGTGTTAGTGTTGAAAAACCACTTTTCGCACTTGTGTTGGTGCAGGAAACCACTTTTGCACTTGTATTAGTGTGGAAAAAACACTTTTTGCACTTGTGATAGTGTTGAAAAACCACTTTTCACACTTGTGTTAGTGTTGAAAAATCACTTTTCGCACTTGTGTTAGTGTTTAAAAACCACTTTTCGCACTTGTGTTAGTGTTGAAAAACCACTTTTCGCACTTGTGTTAGTGTTTAAAAACCACTTTTCGCACTTGTGTTGGTGCAGGAAACCACTTTTGCACTTGTATTAGTGTGGAAAAAACACTTTTTGCACTTGTGTTAGTGTTGAAAAACCACTTTTTGCACTTGTGATAGTGTTGAAAAACCACTTTTCGCACTTGTGTTAGTGTTGAAAAATCACTTTTCGCACTTGTGTTGGTGCAGGAAACCACTTTTGCACTTGTATTAGTGTGGAAAAAACACTTTTTGCACTTGTGATAGTGTTGAAAAACCACTTTTCGCACTTGTGTTAGTGTTGAAAAACCACTTTTTGCACTTGTGTTAGTGTTGAAAAACCACTTTTTGCACGTGATAGTGTTGAAAAACCACTTTTCGCACTTGTGTTAGTGTCGAAAAACCACTTTTCGTACATGTGTTGGTGCAGGAAACTACTTTTGCACTTGTATTAGTGTGGAAAAACACTTTTTGCACTTGTGATAGTGTTGAAAAACCACTTTTCGCACTTGTGTTAGTGTTGAAAAACCACTTTTCGCACTTGTGTTGGTGCAGGAAACCACTTTTGCACTTGTATTAGTGTAGAAAAACCACTTTTCGCACTTGTGTCAGTGTTGAAAAACCACTTTTTGCACTTGTGTTGGTGCAGGAAACCACTTTTGCACTTGTATTAATGTGGAAAAAACACTTTTTGCACTTGTGATAGTGTTGAAAAACCACTTTTCGCACTTGTATTAGTGTGGAAAAACACTTTTTGCACTTGTGATAGTGTTGAAAAACCACTTTTCGCACTTGTGTTAGTGTTGAAAAACCACTTTTCGCACTTGTGTTGGTGCAGGAAACCACTTTTGCACTTGTGATAGTGTTGAAAAACCACTTTTCGCACTTGTGTTAGTGTTGAAAAACCACTTTTCGTACTTGTGTTGGTGCAGGAAACCACTTTTGCACTTGTATTAGTGTGGAAAAACCACTTTTCGCACTTATGTTAGTGTTGAAAAACCACTTCTCGCACTTGTGTTGGTGCAGGAAACAACTTTTGCACTTGTATTAGTGTGGAAAAAACACTTTTTGCACTTGTGTTAGTGTTGAAAAACCACTTTTCGCACTTGTGATAGTGTTGAAAAACCACTTTTCGCACTTGGGTTAGTGGTGAAAAACCACTTTTCGCACTTGTGTTGGTGCAGGAAACCACTTTTGCACTTGTATTAGTGTGGAAAAACCACTTTTCGCACTTGTGTTAGTGTTGAAAAAACACTTTTCGCACTTGTGTTAGTGTTGAAAAACCACTTTTCGCACCTGTGTTGGTGCAGGAAACCACTTTTGCACTTGTATTAGTGTGGAAAAAACACTTTTTGCACTTGTGATAGTGTTGAAAAACCACTTTTCGCACTTGTGTTAGTGTTGAAAAACCACTTTTCGCACTTGTGTTGGTGCAGGAAACCACTTTTGCACTTGTATTAGTGTGGAAAAACCACTTTTCACACTTATGTTAGTGTTGAAAAACCACTTTTCACACTTGTGTTAGTGTTGAAAAACCACTTTTCGCACTTGTGTTGGTGCAGGAAACCACTTTTGCACTTGTATTAGTGTTGAAAAACCACTTTTTGCACGTGATAGTGTTGAAAAACCACTTTTCGCACTTGTGTTAGTGTTGAAAAACCACTTTTCGCACTTGTGTTGGTGCAGGAAACCACTTTTGCACTTGTATTAGTGTGGAAAAAACACTTTTTGCACTTGTGATAGTATTGAAAAACCACTTTTCGCACTTGTGTTAGTGTTGAAAAACCACTTTTCGCACTTGTGTTGGTGCAGGAAACCACTTTTGCACTTGTATTAGTGTAGAAAAACCACTTTTCGCACTTGTGTCAGTGTTGAAAAACCACTTTTTGCACTTGTGTTGGTGCAGGAAACCACTTTTGCACTTGTATTAATGTGGAAAAAACACTTTTTGCACTTGTGATAGTGTTGAAAAACCACTTTTCGCACTTGTGTTGGTGCAGGAAACCACTTTTGCACTTGTGATAGTGTTGAAAAACCACTTTTCGCACTTGTGTTAGTGTTGAAAAACCACTTTTCGTACTTGTGTTGGTGCAGGAAACCACTTTTGCACTTGTATTAGTGTGGAAAAACCACTTTTCGCACTTATGTTAGTGTTGAAAAACCACTTCTCGCACTTGTTTTGGTGCAGGAAACAACTTTTGCACTTGTATTAGTGTGGAAAAAACACTTTTTGCACTTGTGTTAGTGTTGAAAAACCACTTTTCGCACTTGTGATAGTGTTGAAAAACCACTTTTCGCACTTGGGTTAGTGGTGAAAAACCACTTTTCGCACTTGTGTTGGTGCAGGAAACCACTTTTGTACTTGTATTAGTGTGGAAAAACCACTTTTCGCACTTGTGTTAGTGTTGAAAAACCACTTTTCGCACTTGTGTTAGTGTTGAAAAACCACTTTTCGCACCTGTGTTGGTGCAGGAAACCACTTTTGCACTTGTATTAGTGTGGAAAAAACACTTTTTGCACTTGTGATAGTGTTGAAAAACCACTTTTCGCACTTGTGTTAGTGTTGAAAAACCACTTTTCGCACTTGTGTTGGTGCAGGAAACCACTTTTGCACTTGTATTAGTGTGGAAAAACCACTTTTCACACTTATGTTAGTGTTGAAAAACCACTTTTCACACTTGTGTTAGTGTTGAAAAACCACTTTTCGCACTTGTGTTGGTGCAGGAAACCACTTTTGCACTTGTATTAGTGTGGAAAAAACACTTTTTGCACTTGTGATAGTGTTGAAAAACCACTTTTCACACTTGTGTTAGTGTTGAAAAACCACTTTTCGCACTTGTGTTAGTGTTGAAAAACCACTTTTCGCACTTGTGTTGGTGCAGGAAACCACTTTTGCACTTGTATTAGTGTGGAAAAAACACTTTTTGCACTTGTGATAGTGTTGAAAAACCACTTTTCACACTTGTGTTAGTGTTGAAAAACCACTTTTTGCACTTGTGTTAGTGTTGAAAAACCACTTTTCGCACTTGTGTTGGTGCAGGAAACCACTTTTGCACTTGTATTAGGGTGGAAAAACCACTTTTCGCACTTGTGTTAGTGTTGAAAAACCACTTTTCGCACTTGTGTTAGTGTTGAAAAACCACTTTTCGCACTTGTGTTGGTGCAGGAAACCACTTTTGCACTTGTATTAGTGTGGAAAAAACACTTTTTGCACTTGTGATAGCATTGAAAAACCACTTTTCGCACTTGTGTTAGTGTTGAAAAACCACTTTTCGCACTTGTGTTGGTGCAGGAAACCACTTTTGCACTTGTATTAGTGTTGAAAAACCACTTTTTGCACGTGATAGTGTTGAAAAACCACTTTTCGCACTTGTGTTAGTGTTGAAAAACCACTTTTCGCACTTGTGTTGGTGCAGGAAACCACTTTTGCACTTGTATTAGTGTGGAAAAAACACTTTTTGCACTTGTGATAGTATTGAAAAACCACTTTTCGCACTTGTGTTAGTGTTGAAAAACCACTTTTCGCACTTGTGTTGGTGCAGGAAACCACTTTTGCACTTGTATTAGTGTGGAAAAAACACTTTTTGCACTTGTGATAGTGTTGAAAAACCACTTTTCGCACTTGTGTTAGTGTTGAAAAACCACTTTTCGCACTTGTGTTGGTGCAGGAAACCACTTTTGCACTTGTATTAGTGTAGAAAAACCACTTTTCGCACTTGTGTCAGTGTTGAAAAACCACTTTTTGCACTTGTGTTGGTGCAGGAAACCACTTTTGCACTTGTATTAATGTGGAAAAACACTTTTTGCACTTGTGATAGTGTTGAAAAACCACTTTTCGCACTTGTATTAGTGTGGAAAAACACTTTTTGCACTTGTGATAGTGTTGAAAAACCACTTTTCGCACTTGTGTTAGTGTAGAAAAACCACTTTTCGCACTTGTGTTGGTGCAGGAAACCACTTTTGCACTTGTGATAGTGTTGAAAAACCACTTTTCGCACTTGTGTTAGTGTTGAAAAACCACTTTTCGTACTTGTGTTGGTGCAGGAAACCACTTTTGCACTTGTATTAGTGTGGAAAAACCACTTTTCGCACTTATGTTAGTGTTGAAAAACCACTTCTCGCACTTGTGTTGGTGCAGGAAACAACTTTTGCACTTGTATTAGTGTGGAAAAAACACTTTTTGCACTTGTGTTAGTGTTGAAAAACCACTTTTCGCACTTGGGTTAGTGGTGAAAAACCACTTTTCGCACTTGTGTTGGTGCAGGAAACCACTTTTGCACTTGTATTAGTGTAGAAAAACCACTTTTCGCACTTGTCAGTGTTGAAAAACCACTTTTTGCACTTGTGTTGGTGCAGGAAACCACTTTTGCACTTGTATTAATGTGGAAAAAACACTTTTTGCACTTGTGATAGTGTTGAAAAACCACTTTTCGCACTTGTGTTGGTGCAGGAAACCACTTTTGCACTTGTGATAGTGTTGAAAAACCACTTTTCGCACTTGTGTTAGTGTTGAAAAACCACTTTTCGTACTTGTGTTGGTGCAAGAAACCACTTTTGCACTTGTATTAGTGTGGAAAAACCACTTTTCGCACTTATGTTAGTGTTGAAAAACCACTTCTCGCACTTGTTTTGGTGCAGGAAACAACTTTTGCACTTGTATTAGTGTGGAAAAAACACTTTTTGCACTTGTGTTAGTGTTGAAAAACCACTTTTCGCACTTGTGATAGTGTTGAAAAACCACTTTTCGCACTTGGGTTAGTGGTGAAAAACCACTTTTTGCACTTGTGTTAGTGTTGAAAAACCACTTTTCGCACTTGTGTTAGTGTTGAAAAACCACTTTTCGCACTTGTGTTAGTGTTGAAAAACCACTTTTCGCACTTGTGTTAGTGTTGAAAAACCACTTTTCGCACTTGTGTTGGTGCAGGAAACCACTTTTGCACTTGTATTAGTGTGGAAAAACCACTTTTCGCACTTGTGTTAGTGTTGAAAAACCACTTTTCGCACTTGTGTTAGTGTTGAAAAACCACTTTTCGCACCTGTGTTGGTGCAGGAAACCACTTTTGCACTTGTATTAGTGTGGAAAAAACACTTTTTGCACTTGTGATAGTGTTGAAAAACCACTTTTCACACTTGTGTTAGTGTTGAAAAACCACTTTTCGCACTTGTGTTAGTGTTGAAAAACCACTTTTCGCACTTGTGTTGGTGCAGGAAACCACTTTTGCACTTGTATTAGTGTGGAAAAAACACTTTTTGCACTTGTGATAGTGTTGAAAAACCACTTTTCACACTTGTGTTAGTGTTGAAAAACCACTTTTTGCACTTGTGTTAGTGTTGAAAAACCACTTTTCGCACTTGTGTTGGTGCAGGAAACCACTTTTGCACTTGTATTAGGGTGGAAAAACCACTTTTCGCACTTGTGTTAGTGTTGAAAAACCACTTTTCGCACTTGTGTTAGTGTTGAAAAACCACTTTTCGCACTTGTGTTGGTGCAGGAAACCACTTTTGCACTTGTATTAGTGTGGAAAAAACACTTTTTGCACTTGTGATAGTGTTGAAAAACCACTTTTCACACTTGTGTTAGTGTTGAAAAACCACTTTTCGCACTTGTGTTGGTGCAGGAAACCACTTTTGCACTTGTATTAGTGTGGAAAAACCACTTTTCGCACTTGTGTTAGTGTTGAAAAACCACTTTTCGCACTTGTGTTAGTGTTGAAAAACCACTTTCGCACTTGTGTTAGTGTTGAAAAACCACTTTTCGCACTTGTGTTGGTGCAGGAAACCACTTTTGCACTTGTATTAGTGTGGAAAAAACACTTTTTGCACTTGTGTTAGTGTTGAAAAACCACTTTTTGCACTTGTGATAGTGTTGAAAATCCACTTTTCGCACTTGTGTTAGTGTTGAAAAACCACTTTTCGCACTTGTGTTGGTGCAGGAAACCACTTTTGCACTTGTATTAGTGTGGAAAAAACACTTTTTGCACTTGTGTTAGTGTTGAAAAACCACTTTTTGCACGTGATAGTGTTGAAAAACCACTTTTCGCACTTGTGTTAGTGTTGAAAAACCACTTTTCGCACATGTGTTGGTGCAGGAAACTACTTTTGCACTTGTATTAGTGTGGAAAAAACACTTTTTGCACTTGTGATAGTGTTGAAAAACCACTTTTCGCACTTGTGTTAGTGTTGAAAAACCACTTTTTGCACTTGTGTTGGTGCAGGAAACCACTTTTGCACTTGTATTAATGTGGAAAAAACACTTTTTGCACTTGTGATAGTGTTGAAAAACCACTTTTTGCACTTGTATTAGTGTGGAAAAACACTTTTTGCACTTGTGATAGTGTTGAAAAACCACTTTTCGCACTTGTGTTAGTGTTGAAAAACCACTTTTCGCACTTGTGTTGGTGCAGGAAACCACTTTTGCACTTGTGATAGTGTTGAAAAACCACTTTTCGCACTTGTGTTAGTGTTGAAAAACCACTTTTCGTACTTGTGTTGGTGCAGGAAACCACTTTTGCACTTGTATTAATGTGGAAAAACCACTTTTCGCACTTATGTTAGTGTTGAAAAACCACTTCTCGCACTTGTGTTGGTGCAGGAAACAACTTTTGCACTTGTATTAGTGTGGAAAAAACACTTTTTGCACTTGTGTTAGTGTTGAAAAACCACTTTTCGCACTTGTGATAGTGTTGAAAAACCACTTTTCGCACTTGTGTTGGTGCAGGAAACCACTTTTGCACTTGTATTAGTGTGGAAAAACCACTTTTCACACTTATGTTAGTGTTGAAAAACCACTTTTCACACTTGTGTTGGTGTTGAAAAACCACTTTTCGCACTTGTGTTGGTGCAGGAAACCACTTTTGCACTTGTATTAGTGTGGAAAAAACACTTTTTGCACTTGTGATAGTGTTGAAAAACCACTTTTCACACTTGTGTTAGTGTTGAAAAACCACTTTTCGCACTTGTGTTAGTGTTGAAAAACCACTTTTCGCACTTGTGTTGGTGCAGGAAACCACTTTTGCACTTGTATTAGTGTGGAAAAAACACTTTTTGCACTTGTGATAGTGTTGAAAAACCACTTTTCACACTTGTGTTAGTGTTGAAAAACCACTTTTCGCACTTGTGTTAGTGTTGAAAAACCACTTTTCGCACTTGTGTTGGTGCAGGAAACCACTTTTGCACTTGTATTAGTGTGGAAAAACCACTTTTCGCACTTGTGTTATTGTTGAAAAACCACTTTTCGCACTTGTGTTGGTGTTGAAAAACCACTTTTCGCACTTGTGTTGGTGCAGGAAACCACTTTCGCACTTGTGTTAGTGTTGAAAAACCACTTTTCACACTTGTGTCAGTGTTGAAAAACCACTTTTTGCACTTGTGTTGGTGCAGGAAACCACTTTTGCACTTGTATTAGTGTGGAAAAAACACTTTTTGTACTTGTGATAGTGTTGAAAAACCACTTTTTGCACTTGTGTTGGTGCAGGAAACCACTTTTGTACTTGTGATAGTGTTGAAAAACCACTTTTCACACTTGTGTTAGTGTTGAAAAACCACTTTTTGCACTTGTGTTAGTGTTGAAAAACCACTTTTTGCACTTGTGTTAGTGTTGAAAAACCACTTTTCACACTTGTGTTGGTGCAGGAACCCACTTTTGCACTTGTATTAGTGTGGAAAAAACACTTTTTCGCACTTGTGTTAATGTTGAAAAACCACTTTTCGCACTTGTGTTGGTGCAGGAAACCACTTTTGCACTTGTATTAGTGTGGAAAAAACACTTTTTGCACTTGTGATAGTGTTGAAAAACCACTTTTCGCACTTGTGTTGGTGCAGGAAACCACTTTTGCACTTCTATTAGTGTGGAAAAACCACTTTTCGCACTTGTGTTAGTGTTGAAAAACCACTTTTGCACTTGTGTTAGTGTTGAAAAACCACTTTTCGCACTTGTGTTAGTGTTGAAAAACCACTTTTCGCACTTGTGTTGGTGCAGGAAACCACTTTTGCACTTGTATTAGTGTGGATAAACCACTTTTCGCACTTGTGTTGGTGTTGAAAAACCACTTTTCACACTTGTGTCAGTGTTGAAAAACCACTTTTTGCACATGTGTTGGTGCAGGAAACCACTTTTGCACTTGTATTAGTGTGGAAAAAACACTTTTTGCACTTGTGATAGTGTTGAAAAACCACTTTTCGCACTTATGTTAGTGTTGAAAAACCACTTTTCGCACTTGTGTTGGTGCAGTAAACCACTTTTGTACTTGTGATAGTGTTGAAAAACCACTTTTCACACTTGTGTTAGTGTTGAAAAACCACTTTTTGCACTAATGTTGGTGCAGGAAACCACTTTTGCACTTGTATTAGTGTGGAAAAAACACTTTTTGCACTTGTGTTGGTGCAGGAACCAACTTTTGCACTTGTATTAGTGTGGAAAAACCACTTTTCGCACTTGTGTTAGTGTTGAAAAACCACTTTTCGCACTTGTGTTTGTGTTGAAAAACCACTTTTCGCACTTGTTGGTGCAGGAAACCACTTTTGCACTTATATTAGTGTGGAAAAAACACTTTTTGCACTTGTGTTAGTGTTGCAAAACCACTTTTCGCACTTGTGTTAGTGTTGAAAAACCACTTTTCGCACTTGTGTTGGTGCAGGAAACCACTTTTCCACTTGTATTAGTGTGGAAAAAACACTTTTTGCACTTGTGTTAGTGTTGAAAAACCACTTTTCACACTTGTGTTAGTGTTGAAAAACCACTTTTCGCACTTGTGTTGGTGCAGGAAACCACTTTTGCACTTGTATTAGTGTGGAAAAAACACTTTTTGCACTTGTGATAGTGTTGAAAAACCACTTTTCACACTTGTGTTAGTGTTGAAAAACCACTTTTCGCACTTGTGTTAGTGTTGAAAAACCACTTTTCGCACTTGTGTTAGTGTTGAAAAACCACTTTTCGCACTTGTGTTGGTGCAGGAAACCACTTTTGCACTTGTATTAGTGTGGAAAAACCACTTTTCGCACTTGTGTTAGTGTTGAAAAACCACTTTTCGCACTTGTGTTAGTGTTGAAAAACCACTTTTCGCACTTGTGTTAGTGTTGAAAAACCACTTTTCGCACTTGTGTTGGTGCAGGAAACCACTTTTGCACTTGTATTAGTGTGGAAAAAACACTTTTTGCACTTGTGTTAGTGTTGTAAAACCACTTTTTGCACTTGTGATAGTGTTGAAAAACCACTTTTCGCACTTGTGTTAGTGTTGAAAAACCACTTTTCGCACTTGTGTTGGTGCAGGAAACCACTTTTGCACTTATAATAGTGTGGAAAAAACACTTTTTGCACTTGTGATAGTGTTGAAAAACCACTTTTCGCACTTGTGTTAGTGTTGAAAAACCACTTTTCGCACTTGTGTTGGTGCAGGAAACCACTTTTTCACTTGTATTAGTGTGGAAAAAACACTTTTTGCACTTGTGTTAGTGTTGAAAAACCACTTTTCGCACTTGTGTTGGTGCAGGAAACCACTTTTGCACTTGTATTAGTGTGGAAAAAACACTTTTTGCACTTGTGATAGTGTTGAAAAACCACTTTTCGCACTTGTGTTAGTGTTGAAAAACCACTTTTCGCACTTGGGTTGGTGCAGGAAACCACTTTTTCACTTGTATTAGTGTGGAAAAAACACTTTTTGCACTTGTGTTAGTGTTGAAAAACCACTTTTTGCACGTGATAGTGTTGAAAAACCACTTTTCGCACTTGTGTTAGTGTTGAAAAACCACTTTTCGCACGTGTTGGTGCAGGAAACTACTTTTGCACTTGTATTAGTGTGGAAAAAACACTTTTTGCACTTGTGATAGTGTTGAAAAACCACTTTTCGCACTTGTGTTAGTGTTGAAAAACCACTTTTCGCACTTGTGTTGGTGCAGGAAACCACTTTTGCACTTGTATTAGTGTAGAAAAACCACTTTTCGCACTTGTGTCAGTGTTGAAAAACCACTTTTTGCACTTGTGTTGGTGCAGGAAACAACTTTTGCACTTGTATTAATGTGGAAAAAACACTTTTTGCACTTGTGATAGTGTTGAAAAACCACTTTTCGCACTTGTATTAGTGTGGAAAAACACTTTTTGCACTTGTGATAGTGTTGAAAAACCACTTTTCGCACTTGTGTTAGTGTTGAAAAACCACTTTTCGCACTTGTTTTGGTGCAGGAAACCACTTTTGCACTTGTGATAGTGTTGAAAAACCACTTTTCGCACTTGTGTTAGTGTTGAAAAACCACTTTTCGTACTTGTGTTGGTGCAGGAAACCACTTTTGCACTTGTATTAGTGTGGAAAAACCACTTTTCGCACTTATGTTAGTGTTGAAAAACCACTTCTCGCACTTGTGTTGGTGCAGGAAACAACTTTTGCACTTGTATTAGTGTGGAAAAAACACTTTTTGCACTTGTGTTAGTGTTGAAAAACCACTTTTCGCACTTGGGTTAGTGGTGAAAAACCACTTTTCGCACTTGTGTTGGTGCAGGAAACCACTTTTGCACTTGTATTAGTGTAGAAAAACCACTTTTCGCACTTGTGTCAGTGTTGAAAAACCACTTTTTGCACTTGTGTTGGTGCAGGAAACCACTTTTGCACTTGTATTAATGTGGAAAAAACACTTTTTGCACTTGTGATAGTGTTGAAAAACCACTTTTCGCACTTGTGTTGGTGCAGGAAACCACTTTTGCACTTGTGATAGTGTTGAAAAACCACTTTTCGCACTTGTGTTAGTGTTGAAAAACCACTTTTCGTACTTGTGTTGGTGCAGGAAACCACTTTTGCACTTGTATTAGTGTGGAAAAACCACTTTTCGCACTTATGTTAGTGTTGAAAAACCACTTCTCGCACTTGTTTTGGTGCAGGAAACAACTTTTGCACTTGTATTAGTGTGGAAAAAACACTTTTTGCACTTGTGTTAGTGTTGAAAACCACTTTTCGCACTTGTGATAGTGTTGAAAAACCACTTTTCGCACTTGGGTTAGTGGTGAAAAACCACTTTTCGCACTTGTGTTGGTGCAGGAAACCACTTTTGCACTTGTATTAGTGTGGAAAAACCACTTTTCGCACTTGTGTTAGTGTTGAAAAACCACTTTTCGCACTTGTGTTAGTGTTGAAAAACCACTTTTCACACCTGTGTTGGTGCAGGAAACCACTTTTGCACTTGTATTAGTGTGGAAAAAACACTTTTTGCACTTGTGATAGTGTTGAAAAACCACTTTTCGCACTTGTGTTAGTGTTGAAAAACCACTTTTCGCACTTGTGTTGGTGCAGGAAACCACTTTTGCACTTGTATTAGTGTGGAAAAACCACTTTTCACACTTATGTTAATGTTGAAAAACCACTTTTCACACTTGTGTTAGTGTTGAAAAACCACTTTTCGCACTTGTGTTGGTGCAGGAAACCACTTTTGCACTTGTATTAGTGTGGAAAAAACACTTTTTGCACTTGTGATCGTGTTGAAAAACCACTTTTCACACTTGTGTTAGTGTTGAAAAACCACTTTTTGCACTTGTGTTAGTGTTGAAAAACCACTTTTCGCACTTGTGTTGGTGCAGGAAACCACTTTTGCACTTGTATTAGGGTGGAAAAACCACTTTTCGCACTTGTGTTAGTGTTGAAAAACCACTTTTCGCACTTGTGTTAGTGTTGAAAAACCACTTTTCGCACTTGTGATAGTGTTGAAAAACCACTTTTCACACTGGTGTTGGTGTTGAAAAACCACTTTTCGCACTTGTGTTGGTGCAGGAAACCACTTTTGCACTTGTATTAGTGTGGAAAAAACACTTTTTGCACTTGTGATAGTGTTGAAAAACCACTTTTCACACTGGTGTTGGTGTTGAAAAACCACTTTTCGCACTTGTGTTGGTGCAGGAAACCACTTTTGCACTTGTATTAGTGTGGAAAAACCACTTTTCGCACTTGTGTTAGTGTTGAAAAACCACTTTTCGCACTTGTGTTAGTGTTGAAAAACCACTTTCGCACTTGTGTTATTGTTGAAAAACCACTTTTCGCACTTGTGTTGGTGCAGGAAACCACTTTTGCACTTGTATTAGTGTGGAAAAAACACTTTTTGCACTTGTGTTAGTGTTGAAAAACCACTTTTTGCACTTGTGATAGTGTTGAAAAACCACTTTTCGCACTTGTGTTAGTGTTGAAAAACCACTTTTCGCACTTGTGTTGGTGCAGGAAACCACTTTTGCACTTGTATTAGTGTGGAAAAAACACTTTTTGCACTTGTGATAGTGTTGAAAAACCACTTTTCGCACTTGTGTTAGTGTTGAAAAACCACTTTTCGCACTTGGGTTGGTGCAGGAAACCACTTTTTCACTTGTATTAGTGTGGAAAAAACACTTTTTGCACTTGTGTTAGTGTTGAAAAACCACTTTTTGCACGTGATAGTGTTGAAAAACCACTTTTCGCACTTGTGTTAGTGTTGAAAAACCACTTTTCGCACATGTGTTGGTGCAGGAAACTACTTTTGCACTTGTATTAGTGTGGAAAAAACACTTTTTGCACTTGTGATAGTGTTGAAAAACCACTTTTCGCACTTGTGTTAGTGTTGAAAAACCACTTTTCGCACTTGTGTTGGTGCAGGAAACCACTTTTGCACTTGTATTAGTGTAGAAAAACCACTTTTCGCACTTGTGTCAGTGTTGAAAAACCACTTTTTGCACTTGTGTTGGTGCAGGAAACCACTTTTGCACTTGTATTAATGTGGAAAAAACACTTTTTGCACTTGTGATAGTGTTGAAAAACCACTTTTCGCACTTGTATTAATGTGGAAAAAACACTTTTTGCACTTGTGATAGTGTTGAAAAACCACTTTTCGCACTTGTATTAGTGTGGAAAAACCACTTTTCGCACTTGTGTTGGTGCAGGAAACCACTTTTGCACTTGTGATAGTGTTGAAAAACCACTTTTCGCACTTGTGTTAGTGTTGAAAAACCACTTTTCGTACTTGTGTTGGTGCAGGAAACCACTTTTGCACTTGTATTAGTGTGGAAAAACCACTTTTCGCACTTATGTTAGTGTTGAAAAACCACTTCTCGCACTTGTGTTGGTTCAGGAAACAACTTTTGCACTTGTATTAGTGTGGAAAAAACACTTTTTGCACTTGTGTTAGTGTTGAAAAACCACTTTTCGCACTTGTGATAGTGTTGAAAAACCACTTTTCGCACTTGTGTTGGTGCAGGAAACCACTTTTGCACTTGTATTAGTGTGGAAAAACCACTTTTCGCACTTGTGTTAGTGTTGAAAAACCACTTTTCGCACTTGTGTTAGTGTTGAAAAACCACTTTTCGCACCTGTGTTGGTGCAGGAAACCACTTTTGCACTTGTATTAGTGTGGAAAAAACACTTTTTGCACTTGTGATAGTGTTGAAAAACCACTTTTCGCACTTGTGTTAGTGTTGAAAAACCACTTTTCGCACTTGTGTTGGTGCAGGAAACCACTTTTGCACTTGTATTAGTGTGGAAAAACCACTTTTCACACTTGTGTTAGTGTTGAAAAACCACTTTTCACACTTGTGTTAGTGTTGAAAAACCACTTTTCGCACTTGTGTTGGTGCAGGAAACCACTTTTGCACTTGTATTAGTGTGGAAAAAACACTTTTTGCACTTGTGATAGTGTTGAAAAACCACTTTTCACACTTGTGTTAGTGTTGAAAAACCACTTTTCGCACTTGTGTTAGTGTTGAAAAACCACTTTTCGCACTTGTGTTGGTGCAGGAAACCACTTTTGCACTTGTATTAGTGTGGAAAAAACACTTTTTGCACTTGTGATAGTGTTGAAAAACCACTTTTCACACTTGTGTTAGAGTTGAAAAACCACTTTTCGCACTTGTGTTAGTGTTGAAAAACCACTTTTCGCACTTGTGTTTGTGCAGGAAACCACTTTTGCACTTGTATTAGTGTGGAAAACCACTTTTCGCACTTGTGTTATTGTTGAAAAACCACTTTTCGCACTTGTGTTGGTGTTGAAAAACCACTTTTCGCACTTGTGTTGGTGCAGGAAACCACTTTTCACACTTGTGTCAGTGTTGAAAAACCACTTTTTGCACTTGTGTTGGTGCAGGAAACCACTTTTGCACTTGTATTAGTGTGGAAAAAACACTTTTTGCACTTGTGATAGTGTTGAAAAACCACTTTTTGCACTTGTGTTGGTGCAGGAAACCACTTTTGTACTTGTGATAGTGTTGAAAAACCACTTTTCACACTTGTGTTAGTGTTGAAAAACCACTTTTTGCACTTGTGTTAGTGTTGAAAAACCACTTTTCGCACTTGTGTTAGTGTTGAAAAACCACTTTTCACACTTGTGTTGGTGCAGGAACCCACTTTTGCACTTGTATTAGTGTGGAAAAAACACTTTTTCGCACTTGTGTTAATGTTGAAAAACCACTTTTAGCACTTGTGTTGGTGCAGGAAACCACTTTTGCACTTGTATTAGTGTGGAAAAAACACTTTTTGCACTTGTGATAGTGTTGAAAAACCACTTTTCACACTTGTGTTAGTGTTGAAAAACCACTTTTCGCACTTGTGTTAGTGTTGAAAAACCACTTTTCGCACTTGTGTTGGTGCAGGAAACCACTTTTGCACTTCTATTAGTGTGGAAAAACCACTTTTCGCACTTGTGTTAGTGTTGAAAAACCACTTTTCGCACTTGTGTTAGTGTTGAAAAACCACTTTTCGCACTTGTGTTAGTGTTGAAAAACCACTTTTCGCACTTGTGTTGGTGCAGGAAACCACTTTTGCACTTGTATTAGTGTGGAAAAAACACTTTTTGCACTTGTGATAGTGTTGAAAAACCACTTTTCGCACTTATGTTAGTGTTGAAAAACCACTTTTCGCACTTGTGTTAGTGTTGAAAAACCACTTTTCGCACTTGTGTTGGTGCAGTAAACCACTTTTGTACTTGTGATAGTGTTGAAAAACCACTTTTCACACTTGTGTTAGTGTTGAAAAACCACTTTTCGCACTAATGTTGGTGCAGGAAACCACTTTTGCACTTGTATTAGTGTGGAAAAACACTTTTTGCACTTGTGTTGGTGCAGGAACCAACTTTTGCACTTGTATTAGTGTGGAAAAACCACTTTTCGCACTTGTGTTAGTGTTGAAAAACCACTTTTCGCACTTGTGTTTGTGTTGAAAAACCACTTTTCGCACTTGTTGGTGCAGGAAACCACTTTTGCACTTATATTAGTGTGGAAAAAACACTTTTTGCACTTGTGTTAGTGTTGCAAAACCACTTTTCGCACTTGTGTTAGTGTTGAAAAACCACTTTTCGCACTTGTGTTGGTGCAGGAAACCACTTTTCCACTTGTATTAGTGTGGAAAAAACACTTTTTGCACTTGTGTTAGTGTTGAAAAACCACTTTTCACACTTGTGTTAGTGTTGAAAAACCACTTTTCGCACTTGTGTTGGTGCAGGAAACCACTTTTGCACTTGTATTAGTGTGGAAAAAACACTTTTTGCACTTGTGATAGTGTTGAAAAACCACTTTTCACACTTGTGTTAGTGTTGAAAAACCACTTTTCGCACTTGTGTTAGTGTTGAAAAAGCACTTTTCGCACTTGTGTTAGTGTTGAAAAACCACTTTTCGCACTTGTGTTGGTGCAGGAAACCACTTTTGCACTTGTATTAGTGTGGAAAAACCACTTTTCGCACTTGTGTTAGTGTTGAAAAACCACTTTTCGCACTTGTGTTAGTGTTGAAAAACCACTTTTCGCACTTGTGTTAGTGTTGAAAAACCACTTTTCGCACTTGTGTTGGTGCAGGAAACCACTTTTGCACTTGTATTAGTGTGGAAAAAACACTTTTTGCACTTGTGTTAGTGTTGAAAAACCACTTTTTGCACTTGTGATAGTGTTGAAAAACCACTTTTCACACTTGTGTTAGTGTTGAAAAACCACTTTTCGCACTTGTGTTGGTGCAGGAAACCACTTTTGCACTTGTATTAGTGTGGAAAAAACACTTTTTGCACTTGTGATAGTGTTGAAAAACCACTTTTCGCACTTGTGTTAGTGTTGAAAAACCACTTTTCGCACTTGTGTTGGTGCAGGAAACCACTTTTTCACTTGTATTAGTGTGGAAAAAACACTTTTTGCACTTGTGTTAGTGTTGAAAAACCACTTTTTGCACTTATGATAGTGTTGAAAAACCACTTTTCGCACTTGTGTTAGTGTTGAAAAACCACTTTTCGCACATGTGTTGGTGCAGGAAACTACTTTTGCACTTGTATTAGTGTGGAAAAAACACTTTTTGCACTTGTGATAGTGTTGAAAAACCACTTTTCGCACTTGTGTTAGTGTTGAAAAACCACTTTTCGCACTTGTGTTGGTGCAGGAAACCACTTTTGCACTTGTATTAGTGTAGAAAAACCACTTTTCGCACTTGTGTTGGTGCAGGAAACCACTTTAGCACTTGTATTAATGTGGAAAAAACACTTTTTGCACTTGTGATAGTGTTGAAAAACCACTTTTCGCACTTGTATTAGTGTGGAAAAACACTTTTTGCACTTGTGATATTGTTGAAAAACCACTTTTCGCACTTGTGTTAGTGTTGAAAAACCACTTTTCGCACTTGTGTTGGTGCAGGAAACCACTTTTGCACTTGTATTAGTGTGGAAAAACCACTTTTCGCACTTATGTTAGTGTTGAAAAACCACTTCTCGCACTTGTTTTGGTGCAGGAAACAACTTTTGCACTTGTATTAGTGTGGAAAAAACACTTTTTGCACTTGTGTTAGTGCAGGTAACCACTTTTGCACTTGTATTAGTGTTGAAAAACCACTTTTCGCACTTGTGTTAGTGTTGAAAAACCACTTTTCGCACTTGTTTTGGTGCAGGAAACAACTTTTGCACTTGTATTAGTGTGGAAAAAACACTTTTTGCACTTGTGTTAGTGCAGGTAACCACTTTTGCACTTGTATTAGTGTTGAAAAACCACTTTTCGCACTTGTGTTAGTGTTGAAAAACCACTTTTCGCACTTGTGTTAGTGTTGAAAAACCTCTTTTCGCACTTGTGTTGGTGCATGAAACCACTTTTGCACTTGTATTAGTGTGGAAAAACCACTTTTCGCACTTGTGTTAGTGTTGAAAACCACTTTTTGCACTTGTGTTAGTGTTGAAAAACCACTTTTCGCACTTGTGTTAGTGTTGAAAAACCACTTTTCGCACTTGTGTTAGTGTTGAAAAACCACTTTTCGCACTTGTGTTAGTGTTGAAAAACCACTTTTCGCACTTGTGTTGGTGCAGGAAACCACTTTTGCACTTCTATTAGTGTGGAAAAACCACTTTTCGCACTTGTGTTAGTGTTGAAAAACCACTTTTCGCACTTGTGTTAGTGTTGAAAAACCACTTTTCGCACTTGTGTTAGTGTTGAAAAACCACTTTTCGCACTTGTGTTGGTGCAGGAAACCACTTTTGCACTTGTATTAGTGTGGAAAAAACACTTTTTGCACTTGTGATAGTGTTGAAAAACCACTTTTCGCACTTATGTTAGTGTTGAAAAACCACTTTTCGCACTTGTGTTAGTGTTGAAAAACCACTTTTCGCACTTGTGTTGGTGCAGTAAACCACTTTTGTACTTGTGATAGTGTTGAAAAACCACTTTTCACACTTGTGTTAGTGTTGAAAAACCACTTTTCGCACTAATGTTGGTGCAGGAAACCACTTTTGCACTTGTATTAGTGTGGAAAAACACTTTTTGCACTTGTGTTGGTGCAGGAACCAACTTTTGCACTTGTATTAGTGTGGAAAAACCACTTTTCGCACTTGTGTTAGTGTTGAAAAACCACTTTTCGCACTTGTGTTTGTGTTGAAAAACCACTTTTCGCACTTGTTGGTGCAGGAAACCACTTTTGCACTTATATTAGTGTGGAAAAAACACTTTTTGCACTTGTGTTAGTGTTGCAAAACCACTTTTCGCACTTGTGTTAGTGTTGAAAAACCACTTTTCGCACTTGTGTTGGTGCAGGAAACCACTTTTCCACTTGTATTAGTGTGGAAAAAACACTTTTTGCACTTGTGTTAGTGTTGAAAAACCACTTTTCACACTTGTGTTAGTGTTGAAAAACCACTTTTCGCACTTGTGTTGGTGCAGGAAACCACTTTTGCACTTGTATTAGTGTGGAAAAAACACTTTTTGCACTTGTGATAGTGTTGAAAAACCACTTTTCACACTTGTGTTAGTGTTGAAAAACCACTTTTCGCACTTGTGTTAGTGTTGAAAAAGCACTTTTCGCACTTGTGTTAGTGTTGAAAAACCACTTTTCGCACTTGTGTTGGTGCAGGAAACCACTTTTGCACTTGTATTAGTGTGGAAAAACCACTTTTCGCACTTGTGTTAGTGTTGAAAAACCACTTTTCGCACTTGTGTTAGTGTTGAAAAACCACTTTTCGCACTTGTGTTAGTGTTGAAAAACCACTTTTCGCACTTGTGTTGGTGCAGGAAACCACTTTTGCACTTGTATTAGTGTGGAAAAAACACTTTTTGCACTTGTGTTAGTGTTGAAAAACCACTTTTTGCACTTGTGATAGTGTTGAAAAACCACTTTTCGCACTTGTGTTAGTGTTGAAAAACCACTTTTCGCACTTGTGTTGGTGCAGGAAACCACTTTTGCACTTGTATTAGTGTGGAAAAAACACTTTTTGCACTTGTGATAGTGTTGAAAAACCACTTTTCGCACTTGTGTTAGTGTTGAAAAACCACTTTTCGCACTTGTGTTGGTGCAGGAAACCACTTTTTCACTTGTATTAGTGTGGAAAAAACACTTTTTGCACTTGTGTTAGTGTTGAAAAACCACTTTTTGCACTTGTGATAGTGTTGAAAAACCACTTTTCGCACTTGTGTTAGTGTTGAAAAACCACTTTTCGCACATGTGTTGGTGCAGGAAACTACTTTTGCACTTGTATTAGTGTGGAAAAAACACTTTTTGCACTTGTGATAGTGTTGAAAAACCACTTTTCGCACTTGTGTTAGTGTTGAAAAACCACTTTTCGCACTTGTGTTGGTGCAGGAAACCACTTTTGCACTTGTATTAGTGTAGAAAAACCACTTTTCGCACTTGTGTTGGTGCAGGAAACCACTTTAGCACTTGTATTAATGTGGAAAAAACACTTTTTGCACTTGTGATAGTGTTGAAAAACCACTTTTCGCACTTGTATTAGTGTGGAAAAACACTTTTTGCACTTGTGATATTGTTGAAAAACCACTTTTCGCACTTGTGTTAGTGTTGAAAAACCACTTTTCGCACTTGTGTTGGTGCAGGAAACCACTTTTGCACTTGTATTAGTGTGGAAAAACTACTTTTCGCACTTATGTTAGTGTTGAAAAACCACTTCTCGCACTTGTTTTGGTGCAGGAAACAACTTTTGCACTTGTATTAGTGTGGAAAAAACACTTTTTGCACTTGTGTTAGTGCAGGTAACCACTTTTGCACTTGTATTAGTGTTGAAAAACCACTTTTCGCACTTGTGTTAGTGTTGAAAAACCACTTTTCGCACTTGTGTTAGTGTTGAAAAACCTCTTTTCGCACTTGTGTTGGTGCATGAAACCACTTTTGCACTTGTATTAGTGTGGAAAAACCACTTTTCGCACTTGTGTTAGTGTTGAAAACCACTTTTTGCACTTGTGTTAGTGTTGAAAAACCACTTTTCGCACTTGTGTTAGTGTTGAAAAACCACTTTTCGCACTTGTGTTAGTGTTGAAAAACCACTTTTCGCACTTGTGTTAGTGTTGAAAAACCTCTTTTCGCACTTGTGTTGGTGCATGAAACCACTTTTGCACTTGTATTAGTGTGGAAAAACCACTTTTCGCACTTGTGTTCGTGTTGAAAACCACTTTTTGCACTTGTGTTAGTGTTGAAAAACCACTTTTCGCACTTGTGTTAGTGTTGAAAAACCACTTTTCGCACTTGTGTTAGTGTTGAAAAACCACTTTTCGCACTTGTGTTAGTGTTGAAAAATCACTTTTCGCACCTGTGTTGGTGCAGGAAACCACTTTTGCACTTGTATTAGTGTGGAAAAAACACTTTTCGCACTTGTGTTAGTGTTGAAAAACCACTTTTCGCACTTGTGTTAGTGTTGAAAAACCACTTTTTGCACTTGTGTTGGTGCAGGAAACCACATTTACACTTGTATTAGTGTGGAAAAAACACTTTTTGCACTTGTGATAGTGTTGAAAAACCACATTTCGCACTTGTGTTAGTGTTAAAAAACCACTTTTCGCACTTGTGTTGGTGCAGGAAACCACTTTTGCACTTGTATTAGTGTGGAAAAACCACTTTTCGCACTTGTGTTAGTGTTGAAAACCAATTTTCGCACTTGTGTTAGTGTTGAAAAACCACTTTTCGCACTTGTGCTGGTGCAGGAAACCACATTTGCACTTGTATTAGTGTGGAAAAAACACTTTTTGCACTTGTGATAGTGTTGAAAAACCACTTTTCGCTCTTGTGTTAGTGTTGAAAAACCACTTTTTGCACTTGTGTTAGTGTTGAAAAACCACTTTTCGCACTTGTGTTGGTGCAGGACACAACTTTTGCACTTGTATTAGTGTGGAAAAAACACTTTTCGCACTTGTGTTAGTGTTGAAAAACCACTTTTCGCACTTGTGTTAGTGTTGAAAAACCACTTTTCGCACTTGTGTTAGTGTTGAAAAAACACTTTTCGCACTTGTGTTAGTGTTGAAAAACCACTTTTCGCACTTGTGTTGGTGCAGGAAACCACTTTTGCACTTGTATTAGTGTGGAAAAAACACTTTTTGCACTTGTGATAGTGTTGAAAACCCACTTTTTGCACTTGTGTTAGTGTTGAAAAACCACTTTTCGCACTTGTGTTAGTGTTGAAAAACCACTTTTCGCACTTGTGTTAGTGTTGAAAAAACACTTTTTGCACTTGTGTTGGTGCAGGAAACCACTTTTGCACTTGTATTAGTGTAGAAAAAATACTTTTTGCACTTGTGATAGTGTTGAAAAACCACTTTTTGCACTTGTGTTGGTGCAGGAAACCACTTTTGCACTTGTGATAGTGTTGAAAAACCACTTTTCGCTCTTGTGTTAGTGTTGAAAAACCACTTTTCGCACTTGTGTTAGTGTGGAAAAAACACTTTTCGCACTTGTGTTAGTGTTGAAAAACCACTTTTCGCACTTGTGTTAGTGTTGAAAAACCCCTTTTTGCACTTGTGTTGGTGCAGGAAACCACTTTTGCACTTGTATTAGTGTGGAAAAACCACTTTTCGCACTTGTGTTAGTGTTGAAAAACCACTTTTCGCACTTGTGTTAGTGTTGAAAAACCACTTTTCCCACTTGTGTTGGTGCAGGAAACCACTTTTGCACTTGTATTAGTGTGGAAAAACACTTTTTGCACTTGTGATAGTGTTGAAAAACCACTTTTTGCACTTGTGTTAGTGTTGAAAAAAACACATTTCGCACTTGTGTTGGTGCAGGAAACCACTTTTGCACTTGTATTAGTGTGGAAAAAACACTTTTCGCACTTGTGTTAGTGTTGAAAACCACTTTTCGCACTTGTGTTAGTGTTGAAAAACCACTTTTCGCACTTGTGCTGTTGCAGGAAACCACATTTGCACTTGTATTAGTGTGGAAAAAACACTTTTTGCACTTGTGATAGTGTTGAAAAACCACTTTTCGCTCTTGTGTTAGTGTTGAAAAACCACTTTTCGCACTTGTGTTAGTGTTGAAAAACCACTTTTTGCACTTGTGTTGGTGCAGGACACCACTTTTGCACTTGTATTAGTGTGGAAAAAACACTTTTCGCACTTGTGTTAGTGTTGAAAAACCACTTTTCGCACTTGTGTTAGTGTTGAAAAACCACTTTTCGCACTTGTGTTAGTGTTGAAAAACCACTTTTCGCACTTGTGTTGGTGCAGGAAACCACTTTTGCACTTGTATTAGTGTGGAAAAAACACTTTTTGCACTTGTGATAATGTTGAAAACCCACTTTTCGCACTTGTGTTAGTGTTGAAAAACCACTTTTCGCACTTGTGTTAGTGTTGAAAAACCACTTTTCGCACTTGTGTTAGTGTTGAAAAACCTCTTTTCGCACTTGTGTTGGTGCAGGAAACCACTTTTGCACTTGTATTAGTGTGGAAAAACCACTTTTCGCACTTGTGTTAGTGTTGAAAACCACTTTTTGCACTTGTGTTAGTGTTGAAAAACCACTTTTCGCACTTGTGTTAGTGTTGAAAAACCACTTTTCGCACTTGTGTTGGTGCAGGAAACCACTTTTGAACTTGTATTAGTGTGGAAAAAACACTTTTGCACTTGTATTAGTGTGGAAAAAACACTTTTTGCACTTGTGATAGTGTTGAAAACCACATTTCGCACTTGTGTTAGTGTTGAAAAAGCACTTTTCGCACTTGTGTTGGTGCAGGAAACCACTTTTGCACTTGTATTAGTGTGGAAAAACCACTTTTCGCACTTGTGTTAGTGTTGAAAACCACTTTTCGCACTTGTGTTAGTGTTGAAAAACCACTTTTCACACTTGTGCTGGTGCAGGAAACCACTTTTACACTTGTATTAGTGTGGAAAAAACACTTTTTGCACTTGTGATAGTGTTGAAAAACCACATTTCGCACTTGTGTTAGTGTTGAAAAACCACTTTTCGCACTTATGTTGGTGCAGGAAACCACTTTTGCACTTGTATTAGTGTCGAAAAACCACTTTTCGCACTTGTGTTAGTGTTGAAAACCACTTTTCGCACTTGTGTTAGTGTTGAAAAACCACTTTTCGCACTTGTGCTGGTGCAGGAAACCACATTTGCACTTGTATTAGTGTGGAAAAAACACTTTTTGCACTTGTGATAGTGTTGAAAAACCACTTTTCGCTCTTGTGTTAGTGTTGAAAAACCACTTTTCGCACTTGTGTTAGTGTAGAAAAACCACTTTTCGCACTTGTGTTGGTGCAGGACACCACTTTTGCACGTGTATTAGTGTGGAAAAAACACTTTTCGCACTTGTGTTAGTGTTGAAAAACCACTTTTCACACTTGTGTTAGTGTTGAAAAACCACTTTTCGCACTTGTGTTAGTGTTGAAAAACCACTTTTCGCACTTGTGTTGGTGCAGGAAACCACTTTTGCACTTGTATTAGTGTGGAAAAAACACTTTTTGCACTTGTGATAGTGTTGAAAACCCACTTTTCGCACTTGTGTTAGTGTTGAAAAACCACTTTTCGCACTTGTGTTAGTGTTGAAAAACCACTTTTCGCACTTGTGTAAGTGTTGAAAAAACACTTTTTGCACTTGTGTTGGTGCAGGAAACCACTTTTGCACTTGTATTAGTGTAGAAAAAACACTTTTTGCACTTGTGATAGTGTTGAAAAACCACTTTTCGCTCTTGTGTTAGTGTTGAAAAACCACTTTTCGCACTTGTGTTAGTGTTGAAAAACCACTTTTCGCACTTGTGTTGGTGCAGGACACCACTTTTGCACTTGTATTAGTGTGGAAAAAACACTTTTCACACTTGTGTTAGTGTTGAAAAACCACATTTCGCACTTGTGTTAGTGTTGAAAAACCACTTTTCGCACTTGTGTTAGTGTTGAAAAACCACTTTTCGCACTTGTGTTAGTGTTGAAAAACCACTTTTCGCACTTGTTTTGGTGCAGGAAACCACTTTTGCACTTGTATTAGTGTGGAAAAAACACTTTTTGCACTTGTGATAGTGTTGAAAAACCACATTTCGCACTTGTGTTAGTGTTGAAAAAGCACTTTTCGCACTTGTGTTGGTGCAGGAAACCACTTTTGCACTTGTATTAGTGTCGAAAAACCACTTTTCGCACTTGTGTTAGTGTTGAAAACCACTTTTCGCACTTGTGTTAGTGTTGAAAAACCACTTTTCGCACTTGTGCTGGTGCAGGAAACCACATTTGCACTTGTATTAGTGTGGAAAAAACACTTTTTGCACTTGTGATAGTGTTGAAAAACCACTTTTCGCTCTTGTGTTAGTGTTGAAAAACCACTTTTCGCACTTGTGTTAGTGTAGAAAAACCACTTTTCGCACTTGTGTTGGTGCAGGACACCACTTTTGCACTTGTATTAGTGTGGAAAAAACACTTTTCGCACTTGTGTTAGTGTTGAAAAACCACTTTTCGCACTTGTGTTAGTGTTGAAAAACCACTTTTCGCACTTGTGTTAGTGTTGAAAAACCACTTTTCGCACTTGTGCTGGTGCAGGAAACCACATTTGCCCTTGTATTAGTGTGGAAAAAACACTTTTTGCACTTGTGATAGTGTTGAAAAACCACTTTTCGCTCTTGTGTTAGTGTTGAAAAACCACTTTTCGCACTTGTATTAGTGTGGAAAAAACACTTTTCGCACTTGTGTTAGTGTTGAAAAACCACTTTTCGCACTTGTGTTAGTGTTGAAAAACCCCTTTTTGCACTTGTGTTGGTGCAGGAAACCACTTTTGCACTTGTATTAGTGTGGAAAAACCACTTTTCGCACTTGTGTTAGTGTTGAAAAACCACTTTTCGCACTTGTGTTAGTGTTGAAAAACCACTTTTCGCTCTTGTGTTAGTGTTGAAAAACCACTTTTCGCACTTGTATTAGTGTGGAAAAACCACTTTTCGCACTTGTGTTAGTGTTGAAAAACCACTTTTCGCACTTGTGTTAGTGTTGAAAAACCACTTTTCCCACTTGTGTTGGTGCAGGAAACCACTTTTGCACTTGTATTAGTGTGGAAAAAACACTTTTTGCACTTGTGATAGTGTTGAAAACCCACTTTTCGCACTTCTGTTAGTGTTGAAAAACCACTTTTCGCACTTGTGTTAGTGTTGAAAAACCACTTTTCGCACTTGTGTTAGTGTTGAAAAAACACTTTTTGCACTTGTGTTGGTGCAGGAAACCACTTTTGCACTTGTATTAGTGGAGAAAAAACACTTTTTGCACTTGTGATAGTGTTGAAAAACCACTTTTCGCACTTGTGTTAGTGTTGAAAAACCACTTTTCGCACTTGTGTTAGTTTTGAAAAACCACTTTTCGCACTTGTGTTGGTGTTGAAAAACCACTTTTCGCACTTGTGTTGGTGCAGGAAACCACTTTTGCACTTGTATTAGTGTGGAAAAACCACTTTTCGCACTTGTGTTAGTGTTGAAAACCACTTTTTGCACTTGTGTTAGTGTTGAAAAACCACTTTTTGCACTTGTGTTAGTGTTGAAAAACCACTTTTCGCACTTGTGTTAGTGTTGAAAAACCACTTTTCGCACTTGTGTTGGTGCAGGAAACCACTTTTGCACTTGTATTAGTGTGGAAAAAACACTTTTGCACTTGTATTAGTGTGGAAAAAACACTTTTTGCACTTGTGATAGTGTTGAAAAACCACATTTCGCACTTGTGTTAGTGTTGAAAAAGCACTTTTCGCACTTGTGTTGGTGCAGGAAACCACTTTTGCACTTGTATTAGTGTGGAAAAACCACTTTTCGCACTTGTGTTAGTGTTGAAAAACCACATTTCGCACTTGTGTTAGTGTTGAAAAACCACTTTTCGCACTTGTGTTAGTGTTGAAAAACCACTTTTCGCACTTGTGCTGGTGCAGGAAACCACATTTGCACTTGTATTAGTGTGGAAAAAACACTTTTTGCACTTGTGATAGTGTTGAAAACCCACTTTTTGCACTTGTGTTAGTGTTGAAAAACCACTTTTCGCACTTGTGTTAGTGTTGAAAAACCACTTTTCGCACTTGTGTTAGTGTTGAAAAAACACTTTTTGCACTTGTGTTGGTGCAGGAAACCACTTTTGCACTTGTATTAGTGTAGAAAAAATACTTTTTGCACTTGTGATAGTGTTGAAAAACCACTTTTCGCACTTGTGTTCGTGTTGAAAAACCACTTTTCGTACTTGTGTTAGTGTTGAAAAACCACTTTTCGCACTTGTGTTAGTGTTGAAAAACCACTTTTCGCACCTGTGTTGGTGCAGGAAACCACTTTTGCACTTGTATTAGTGTGGAAAAAACACTTTTCGCACTTGTGTTAGTGTTGAAAAACCACTTTTCGCACTTGTGTTAGTGTTGAAAAACCACTTTTCGCACTTGTTTTGGTGCAGGAAACCACTTTTGCACTTGTATTAGTGTGGAAAAAACACTTTTTGCACTTGTGATAGTGTTGAAAAACCACATTTCGCACTTGTGTTAGTGTTGAAAAAGCACTTTTCGCACTTGTGTTGGTGCAGGAAACCACTTTTGCACTTGTATTAGTGTGGAAAAACCACTTTTCGCACTTGTGTTAGTGTTGAAAACCACTTTTCGCACTTGTGTTAGTGTTGAAAAACCACTTTTCACACTTGTGCTGGTGCAGGAAACCACTTTTTGCACTTGTGATAGTGTTGAAAAACCACATTTCGCACTTGTGTTAGTGTTGAAAAACCACTTTTCGCACTTGTGTTGGTGCAGGAAACCACTTTTGCACTTGTATTAGTGTGGAAAAAACACTTTTCGCACTTGTGTTAGTGTTGAAAACCACTTTTTGCACTTGTGATAGTGTTGAAAAACCACTTTTCGCTCTTGTGTTAGTGTTGAAAAACCACTTTTCGCACTTGTGTTAGTGTTGAAAAACCACTTTTCGCACTTGTGTTGGTGCAGGACACCACTTTTGCACTTGTATTAGTGTGGAAAAAACACTTTTCGCACTTGTGTTAGTGTTGAAAAACCACTTTTCGCACTTGTGTTAGTGTTGAAAAACCACTTTTCGCACTTGTGTTAGTGTTGAAAAACCACTTTTCGCACTTGTGTTGGTGCAGGAAACCACTTTTGCACTTGTATTAGTGTGGAAAAAACACTTTTTGCACTTGTGATAATGTTGAAAACCCACTTTTCGCACTTGTGTTAGTGTTGAAAAACCACTTTTCGCACTTGTGTTAGTGTTGAAAAACCACTTTTCGCACTTGTGTTAGTGTTGAAAAACCTCTTTTCGCACTTGTGTTGGTGCAGGAAACCACTTTTGCACTTGTATTAGTGTGGAAAAACCACTTTTCGCACTTGTGTTAGTGTTGAAAACCACTTTTTGCACTTGTGTTAGTGTTGAAAAACCACTTTTCGCACTTGTGTTAGTGTTGAAAAACCACTTTTCGCACTTGTGTTGGTGCAGGAAACCACTTTTGCACTTGTATTAGTGTGGAAAAAACACTTTTGCACTTGTATTAGTGTGGAAAAAACACTTTTTGCACTTGTGATAGTGTTGAAAAACCACATTTCGCACTTGTGTTAGTGTTGAAAAAGCACTTTTCGCACTTGTGTTGGTGCAGGAAACCACTTTTGCACTTGTATTAGTGTGGAAAAACCACTTTTCGCACTTGTGTTAGTGTTGAAAACCACTTTTCGCACTTGTGTTAGTGTTGAAAAACCACTTTTCACACTTGTGCTGGTGCAGGAAACCACTTTTACACTTGTATTAGTGTGGAAAAAACACTTTTTGCACTTGTGATAGTGTTGAAAAACCACATTTCGCACTTGTGTTAGTGTTGAAAAACCACTTTTCGCACTTGTGTTGGTGCAGGAAACCACTTTTGCACTTGTATTAGTGTCGAAAAACCACTTTTCGCACTTGTGTTAGTGTTGAAAAACCACTTTTCGCACTTGTGCTGGTGCAGGAAACCACATTTGCACTTGTATTAGTGTGGAAAAAACACTTTTTGCACTTGTGATAGTGTTGAAAAACCACTTTTCGCTCTTGTGTTAGTGTTGAAAAACCACTTTTCGCACTTGTGTTAGTGTAGAAAAACCACTTTTCGCACTTGTGTTGGTGCAGGACACCACTTTTGCATGTGTATTAGTGTGGAAAAAACACTTTTCGCACTTGTGTTAGTGTTGAAAAACCACTTTTCACACTTGTGTTAGTGTTGAAAAACCACTTTTCGCACTTGTGTTAGTGTTGAAAAACCACTTTTCGCACTTGTGTTGGTGCAGGAAACCACTTTTGCACTTGTATTAGTGTGGAAAAAACACTTTTTGCACTTGTGATAGTGTTGAAAACCCACTTTTCGCACTTGTGTTAGTGTTGAAAAACCACTTTTCGCACTTGTGTTAGTGTTGAAAAACCACTTTTCGCACTTGTGTTAGTGTTGAAAAACCACTTTTCGCACTCGTGCTGGTGCAGGAAACCACATTTGCCCTTGTATTAGTGTGGAAAAAACACTTTTTGCACTTGTGATAGTGTTGAAAAACCACTTTTCGCTCTTGTGTTAGTGTTGAAAAACCACTTTTCGCACTTGTATTAGTGTGGAAAAAACACTTTTCGCACTTGTGTTAGTGTTGAAAAACCACTTTTCGCACTTGTGTTAGTGTTGAAAAACCCCTTTTTGCACTTGTGTTGGTGCAGGAAACCACTTTTGCACTTGTATTAGTGTGGAAAAACCACTTTTCGCACTTGTGTTAGTGTTGAAAAACCACTTTTCGCACTTGTGTTAGTGTTGAAAAACCACTTTTCGCTCTTGTGTTAGTGTTGAAAAACCACTTTTCGCACTTGTATTAGTGTGGAAAAACCACTTTTCGCACTTGTGTTAGTGTTGAAAAACCACTTTTCGCACTTGTGTTAGTGTTGAAAAACCACTTTTCCCACTTGTGTTGGTGCAGGAAACCACTTTTGCACTTGTATTAGTGTGGAAAAAACACTTTTTGCACTTGTGATAGTGTTGAAAACCCACTTTTCGCACTTCTGTTAGTGTTGAAAAACCACTTTTCGCACTTGTGTTAGTGTTGAAAAACCACTTTTCGCACTTGTGTTAGTGTTGAAAAACCACTTTTCGCACTTGTGTTGGTGCAGGAAACCACTTTTGCACTTGTATTAGTGGAGAAAAAACACTTTTTGCACTTGTGATAGTGTTGAAAAACCACTTTTCGCACTTGTGTTAGTGTTGAAAAACCACTTTTCGCACTTGTGTTAGTGTTGAAAAACCACTTTTCGCACTTGTGTTGGTGTTGAAAAACCTCTTTTCGCACTTGTGTTGGTGCAGGAAACCACTTTTGCACTTGTATTAGTGTGGAAAAACCACTTTTCGCACTTGTGTTAGTGTTGAAAACCACTTTTTGCACTTGTGTTAGTGTTGAAAAACCACTTTTTGCACTTGTGTTAGTGTTTAAAAACCACTTTTCGCACTTGTGTTAGTGTTGAAAAACCACTTTTCGCACTTGTGTTGGTGCAGGAAACCACTTTTGCACTTGTATTAGTGTGGAAAAAACACTTTTGCACTTGTATTAGTGTGGAAAAAACACTTTTTGCACTTGTGATAGTGTTGAAAAACCACATTTCGCACTTGTGTTAGTGTTGAAAAAGCACTTTTCGCACTTGTGTTGGTGCAGGAAACCACTTTTGCACTTGTATTAGTGTGGAAAAACCACTTTTCGCACTTGTGTTAGTGTTGAAAAACCACATTTCGCACTTGTGTTAGTGTTGAAAAACCACTTTTCGCACTTGTGTTAGTGTTGAAAAACCACTTTTCGCACTTGTGCTGGTGCAGGAAACCACATTTGCACTTGTATTAGTGTGGAAAAAACACTTTTTGCACTTGTGATAGTGTTGAAAACCCACTTTTTGCACTTGTGTTAGTGTTGAAAAACCACTTTTCGCACTTGTGTTAGTGTTGAAAAACCACTTTTCGCACTTGTGTTAGTGTTGAAAAAACACTTTTTGCACTTGTGTTGGTGCAGGAAACCACTTTTGCACTTGTATTAGTGTAGAAAAAATACTTTTTGCACTTGTGATAGTGTTGAAAAACCACTTTTCGCACTTGTGTTCGTGTTGAAAAACCACTTTTCGTACTTGTGTTAGTGTTGAAAAACCACTTTTCGCACTTGTGTTAGTGTTGAAAAACCACTTTTCGCACCTGTGTTGGTGCAGGAAACCACTTTTGCACTTGTATTAGTGTGGAAAAAACACTTTTCGCACTTGTGTTAGTGTTGAAAAACCACTTTTCGCACTTGTGTTAGTGTTGAAAAACCACTTTTCGCACTTGTTTTGGTGCAGGAAACCACT
Organism: Myxine glutinosa; assembly: GCF_964187855.1. Taxonomy (NCBI): domain Eukaryota; kingdom Metazoa; phylum Chordata; class Myxini; order Myxiniformes; family Myxinidae; genus Myxine; species Myxine glutinosa. The sequence goes on along the minus strand of NC_136273.1, from coordinate 48,440,579 downwards.
TTTGCACTTGTATTAGTGTGGAAAAAACACTTTTTGCACTTTTGATAGTGTTGAAAAACCACATTTCGCACTTGTGTTAGTGTTGAAAAAGCACTTTTCGCACTTGTGTTGGTGCAGGAAACCACTTTTGCACTTGTATTAGTGTGGAAAAACCACTTTTCGCACTTGTGTTAGTGTTGAAAACCACTTTTCGCACTTGTGTTAGTGTTGAAAAACCACTTTTCACACTTGTGCTGGTGCAGGAAACCACTTTTTGCACTTGTGATAGTGTTGAAAAACCACATTTCGCACTTGTGTTAGTGTTGAAAAACCACTTTTCGCACTTGTGTTGGTGCAGGAAACCACTTTTGCACTTGTATTAGTGTCGAAAAACCACTTTTCGCACTTGTGTTAGTGTTGAAAACCACTTTTCGCACTTGTGTTAGTGTTGAAAAACCACTTTTCGCACTTGTGCTGGTGCAGGAAACCACATTTGCACTTGTATTAGTGTGGAAAAAACACTTTTTGCACTTGTGATAGTGTTGAAAAACCACTTTTCGCTCTTGTGTTAGTGTTGAAAAACCACTTTTCGCACTTGTGTTAGTGTAGAAAAACCACTTTTCGCACTTGTGTTGGTGCAGGACACCACTTTTGCACTTGTATTAGTGTGGAAAAAACACTTTTCGCACTTGTGTTAGTGTTGAAAAACCACTTTTCGCACTTGTGTTAGTGTTGAAAAACCACTTTTCGCACTTGTGCTGGTGCAGGAAACCACATTTGCACTTGTATTAGTGTGGAAAAAACACTTTTTGCACTTGTGATAGTGTTGAAAAACCACTTTTCGCTCTTGTGTTAGTGTTGAAAAACCACTTTTCGCACTTGTGTTAGTGTAGAAAAACCACTTTTCGCACTTGTGTTGGTGCAGGACACCACTTTTGCACTTGTATTAGTGTGGAAAAAACACTTTTCGCACTTGTGTTAGTGTTGAAAAACCACTTTTCGCACTTGTGTTAGTGTTGAAAAACCACTTTTCGCACTTGTGTTAGTGTTGAAAAACCACTTTTCGCACTTGTGCTGGTGCAGGAAACCACATTTGCCCTTGTATTAGTGTGGAAAAAACACTTTTTGCACTTGTGATAGTGTTGAAAAACCACTTTTCGCTCTTGTGTTAGTGTTGAAAAACCACTTTTCGCACTTGTATTAGTGTGGAAAAAACACTTTTCGCACTTGTGTTAGTGTTGAAAAACCACTTTTCGCACTTGTGTTAGTGTTGAAAAACCCCTTTTTGCACTTGTGTTGGTGCAGGAAACCACTTTTGCACTTGTATTAGTGTGGAAAAAACACTTTTTGCACTTGTGATAGTGTTGAAAAACCACTTTTTGCACTTGTGTTAGTGTTGAAAAAACACATTTCGCACTTGTGTTGGTGCAGGAAACCACTTTTGCACTTGTATTAGTGTGGAAAAAACACTTTTCGCACTTGTGTTAGTGTTGAAAACCACTTTTCGCACTTGTGTTAGTGTTGAAAAACCACTTTTCGCACTTGTGCTGTTGCAGGAAACCACATTTGCACTTGTATTAGTGTGGAAAAAACACTTTTTGCACTTGTGATAGTGTTGAAAAACCACTTTTCGCTCTTGTGTTAGTGTTGAAAAACCACTTTTCGCACTTGTGTTAGTGTTGAAAAACCACTTTTCGCACTTGTGTTGGTGCAGGACACCACTTTTGCACTTGTATTAGTGTGGAAAAAACACTTTTTGCACTTGTGATAATGTTGAAAACCCACTTTTCGCACTTGTGTTAGTGTTGAAAAACCACTTTTCGCACTTGTGTTAGTGTTGAAAAACCACTTTTCGCACTTGTGTTAGTGTTGAAAAACCTCTTTTCGCACTTGTGTTGGTGCAGGAAACCACTTTTGCACTTGTATTAGTGTGGAAAAACCACTTTTCGCACTTGTGTTAGTGTTGAAAACCACTTTTTGCACTTGTGTTAGTGTTGAAAAACCACTTTTCGCACTTGTGTTAGTGTTGAAAAACCACTTTTCGCACTTGTGTTGGTGCAGGAAACCACTTTTGCACTTGTATTAGTGTGGAAAAAACACTTTTGCACTTGTATTAGTGTGGAAAAAACACTTTTTGCACTTGTGATAGTGTTGAAAAACCACATTTCGCACTTGTGTTAGTGTTGAAAAAGCACTTTTCGCACTTGTGTTGGTGCAGGAAACCACTTTTGCACTTGTATTAGTGTGGAAAAACCACTTTTCGCACTTGTGTTAGTGTTGAAAACCACTTTTCGCACTTGTGTTAGTGTTGAAAAACCACTTTTCACACTTGTGCTGGTGCAGGAAACCACTTTTACACTTGTATTAGTGTGGAAAAAACACTTTTTGCACTTGTGATAGTGTTGAAAAACCACATTTCGCACTTGTGTTAGTGTTGAAAAACCACTTTTCGCACTTGTGTTGGTGCAGGAAACCACTTTTGCACTTGTATTAGTGTCGAAAAACCACTTTTCGCACTTGTGTTAGTGTTGAAAAACCACTTTTCGCACTTGTGCTGGTGCAGGAAACCACATTTGCACTTGTATTAGTGTGGAAAAAACACTTTTTGCACTTGTGATAGTGTTGAAAAACCACTTTTCGCTCTTGTGTTAGTGTAGAAAAACCACTTTTCGCACTTGTGTTAGTGTTGAAAAACCACTTTTCGCACTTGTGTTGGTGCAGGAAACCACTTTTGCACTTGTATTAGTGTGGAAAAAACACTTTTTGCACTTGTGATAGTGTTGAAAACCCACTTTTCGCACTTGTGTTAGTGTTGAAAAACCACTTTTCGCACTTGTGTTAGTGTTGAAAAACCACTTTTCGCACTTGTGTAAGTGTTGAAAAAACACTTTTTGCACTTGTGTTGGTGCAGGAAACCACTTTTGCACTTGTATTAGTGTAGAAAAAACACTTTTTGCACTTGTGATAGTGTTGAAAAACCACTTTTCGCTCTTGTGTTAGTGTTGAAAAACCACTTTTCGCACTTGTGTTAGTGTTGAAAAACCACTTTTCGCACTTGTGTTGGTGCAGGACACCACTTTTGCACTTGTATTAGTGTGGAAAAAACACTTTTCACACTTGTGTTAGTGTTGAAAAACCACATTTCGCACTTGTGTTAGTGTTGAAAAACCACTTTTCGCACTTGTGTTAGTGTTGAAAAACCACTTTTCGCACTTGTGCTGGTGCAGGAAACCACATTTGCACTTGTATTAGTGTGGAAAAAACACTTTTCGCACTTGTGTTAGTGTTGAAAAACCACTTTTCGCACTTGTGTTAGTGTTGAAAAACCCCTTTTTGCACTTGTGTTGGTGCAGGAAACCACTTTTGCACTTGTATTAGTGTGGAAAAACCACTTTTCGCTCTTGTGTTAGTGTTGAAAAACCACTTTTCGCACTTGTGTTAGTGTTGAAAAACCACTTTTCCCACTTGTGTTGGTGCAGGAAACCACTTTTGCACTTGTATTAGTGTGGAAAAACCACTTTTTGCACTTGTGATAGTGTTGAAAAACCACTTTTTGCACTTGTGTTAGTGTTGAAAAACCACTTTTCACACTTGTGTTAGTGTTGAAAAACCACTTTTCGCACCTGTGTTGGTGCAGGAAACCACTTTTGCACTTGTATTAGTGTGGAAAAAACACTTTTCGCACTTGTGTTAGTGTTGAAAAACCACTTTTCGCACTTGTGTTAGTGTTGAAAAACCACTTTTCGCACTTGTGTTAGTGTTGAAAAACCACTTTTCCCACTTGTGTTGGTGCAGGAAACCACTTTTGCACTTGTATTAGTGTGGAAAAAACACTTTTTGCACTTGTGATAGTGTTGAAAAACCACTTTTTGCACTTGTGTTAGTGTTGAAAAAACACATTTCGCACTTGTGTTGGTGCAGGAAACCACTTTTGCACTTGTATTAGTGTGGAAAAAACACTTTTCGCACTTGTGTTAGTGTTGAAAACCACTTTTCGCACTTGTGTTAGTGTTGAAAAACCACTTTTCGCACTTGTGCTGTTGCAGGAAACCACATTTGCACTTGTATTAGTGTGGAAAAAACACTTTTTGCACTTGTGATAGTGTTGAAAAACCACTTTTCGCTCTTGTGTTAGTGTTGAAAAACCACTTTTCGCACTTGTGTTAGTGTTGAAAAACCACTTTTCGCACTTGTGTTGGTGCAGGACACCACTTTTGCACTTGTATTAGTGTGGAAAAAACACTTTTCGCACTTGTGTTAGTGTTGAAAAACCACTTTTTGCACTTGTGTTAGTGTTGAAAAACCACTTTTCGCACTTGTGTTAGTGTTGAAAAACCACTTTTCGCACTTGTGTTGGTGCAGGAAACCACTTTTGCACTTGTATTAGTGTGGAAAAAACACTTTTTGCACTTGTGATAATGTTGAAAACCCACTTTTCGCACTTGTGTTAGTGTTGAAAAACCACTTTTCGCACTTGTGTTAGTGTTGAAAAACCACTTTTCGCACTTGTGTTAGTGTTGAAAAACCTCTTTTCGCACTTGTGTTGGTGCAGGAAACCACTTTTGCACTTGTATTAGTGTAAAAAAACCACTTTTCGCACTTGTGTTAGTGTTGAAAACCACTTTTTGCACTTGTGTTAGTGTTGAAAAACCAC
>NC_136273.1:48413103-48435746 GCF_964187855.1 Myxine glutinosa | reverse complement strand
AACACAAGTGCGAAAAGTGGTTTTTCCACACTAATACAAGTGCAAAAGTGGTTTCCTGCACCAACACAAGTGCCAAAAGTGGTTTTTCAACACTAACACAAGTGCGAAAAGTGGTTTTTCAACACTATCATAAATGCAAAAAGTGTTTTTTCCACACTAATACAAGTGCAAAAGTGGTTTCCTGCACCAACACAAGTGCCAAAAGTGGTTTTTCAACACTAACACAAGTGCGAAAAGTGTTTTTTCAACCCTATCATAAATGCAAAAAGTGTTTTTTCCACACTAATACAAGTGCAAAAGTGGTTTCCTGCACCAACACAAGTGCGAAAAGTGGTTTTTCAACACTAACACAAGTGTGAAAAGTGGTTTTTCAACACTATCACAAGTGCAAAAAGTGTTTTTTCCACACTAACACAAGTGCAAAAGTGGTTTCCTGCACCAACACAAGTGCCAAAAGTGGTTTTTCAACACTAACACAAGTGCGAAAAGTGGTTTTTCAACACTATCATAAATGCAAAAAGTGTTTTTTCCACACTAATACAAGTGCAAAAGTGGTTTCCTGCACCAACACAAGTGCGAAAAGTGGTTTTTCAACACTAACACAAGTGCGAAAAGTGGTTTTTCAACACTATCACAAGTGCAAAAAGTGTTTTTTCCACACTAATACAAGTGCAAAAGTGGTTTCCTGCACCAACACAAGTGCGAAAAGTGGTTTTTCAACACTAACACAAGTGCGAAAAGTGGTTTTTCAACACTAACACAAGTGCGAAAAGTGGTTTTTCCACACTAATACAAGTGCAAAAGTGTTTTTTACACACTAATACAAGTGCAAAAGTGGTTTCCTGCACCAACACAAGTGCGAAAAGTGGTTTTTCAACACTAACACAAGTGCGAAAAGTGGTTTTTCAACACAAACACAAGTGCGAAAAGTGGTTTTTCAACACTATCACAAGTGCAAAAAGTGTTTTTTCCACACTAATACAAGTGCAAAAGTGGTTTCCTGCACCAACATAAGGGCGAAAAGTGGTTTTTCAACACTAACACAAGTGCGAAAAGTGGTTTTTCAACACTATCACAAGTGCAAAAAGTTGTTTTTCCACACTAATACAAGTGCAAAAGTAGTTTCCTGCACCAACACAAGTGCGAAAAGTGGTTTTTCAACACTAACACAAGTGCGAAAAGTGGTTTTTCAACACTAACACAAGTGCGAAAAGTGGTTTTTCAACACTAACACAAGTGCGAAAAGTGTTTTTTCCACACTAATACAAGTGCAAAAGTGGTTTCCTGCACCAACACAAGTGCGAAAAGTGGTTTTGCAACACTAACACAAGTGCGAAAAGTGGTTGTTCCACACTAATACAAGTGCAAAAGTGGTTTCCTTCACCAACACAAGTGCGAAAAGTGGTTTTTCAACACTAACGCAAGTGCGAAAAGTGGTTTTTTCAACACTATCACAAGTGCAAAAAGTGTTTTTTCCACACTAATACAAGTGCAAAAGTGGTTTCCTGCACCAACACAAGTGTGAAAAGTGGTTTTTGAACACTAACACAAGTGCGAAAAGTGGTTTTTCAACACTAACACAAGTGCGAAAAGTGGTTTTTCCACACTAATACAAGTGCAAAAGTGTTTTTTACACACTAATACAAGTGCAAAAGTGGTTTCCTGCACCAACACAAGTGCGAAAAGTGGTTTTTCAACACTAACACAAGTGCGAAAAGTGGTTTTTCAACACAAACACAAGTGCGTAAAGTGGTTTTTCAACACTATCACAAGTGCAAAAAGTGTTTTTTCCACACTAATACAAGTGCAAAAGTGGTTTCCTGCACCAACATAAGGGCGAAAAGTGGTTTTTCAACACTAACACAAGTGCAAAAAGTGGTTCACTACCACAAGTGCAAAAAGTTGTTTTTCCACACTAATACAAGTGCAAAAGTAGTTTCCTGCACCAACACAAGTGCGAAAAGTGGTTTTTCAACACTAACACAAGTGCGAAAAGTGGTTTTTCAACACTAACACAAGTGCGAAAAGTGGTTTTTCAACACTAACACAAGTGCGAAAAGTGGTTTTTCCACACTAATACAAGTGCAAAAGTGGTTTACTGCACCAACACAAGTGCGAAAAGTGGTTTTTCAACACTAACACAAGTGCGAAAAGTGGTTTTTCTACAATATCACAAGTGCAAAAGTGGTTTCCTGCACCAACACATGTGCGAAAAGTGGTTTTTCAACACTATCACAAGTGCAAAAAGTGTTTTTTCCACACTAATACAAGTGCAAAAGTGGTTTCCTGCACCAACACAAGTGCGAAAAGTGTTTTTTCAACACTAACACAAGTGCGAAAAGTGGTTTTTCAACACTATCACAAGTGCAAAAAGTGTTTTTTTCCACACTAATACAAGTGCAAAAGTGGTTTCCTGCACAACACAAGTGCGAAAAGTGGTTTTTCCACACTAATACAAGTGCAAAAGTGGTTTCCTGCACCAACACAAGTGCGAAAAGTGATTTTTCAACACTAACACAAGTGTGAAAAGTGGTTTTTCAACACTATCACAAGTGCAAAAAGTGTTTTTTCCACACTAATACAAGTGCAAAAGTGGTTTCCTGCACCAACACAAGTGCGAAAAGTGGTTTTTCAACACTAACACAAGTGCGAAAAGTGGTTTTTCAACACTAACACAAGTGCGAAAAGTGGTTTTTCCACACTAATACAAGTGCAAAAGTGTTTTTTACACACTAATACAAGTGCAAAAGTGGTTTCCTGCACCAACACAAGTGCGAAAAGTGGTTTTTCAACACTAACACAAGTGCGAAAAGTGGTTTTTCAACACAAACACAAGTGCGAAAAGTGGTTTTTCAACACTATCACAAGTGCAAAAAGTCTTTTTTTCCACACTAATACAAGTACAAAAGTGGTTTCCTGCACCAACATAAGGGTGAAAAGTAGTTTTTCAACACTAACACAAGTGCGAAAAGTGGTTTTTCAACACTATCACAAGTGCAAAAAGTTGTTTTTCCACACTAATACAAGTGCAAAAGTAGTTTCCTGCACCAACACAAGTGCGAAAAGTGGTTTTTCAACACTAACACAAGTGCGAAAAGTGGTTTTTCAACACTAACACAAGTGCGAAAAGTGGTTTTTCAACACTAACACAAGTGCGAAAAGTGTTTTTTTCTACACTAATACAAGTGCAAAAGTGGTTTCCTGCACCAACACAAGTGCGAAAAGTGGTTTTTCAACACTAACACAAGTGCGAAAAGTGGTTTTTCAACATTATCACAAGTGCAAAAAGTGTTTTTTCCACACTAATACAAGTGCAAAAGTGGTTTCCTGCACCAACACAAGTGCGAAAAGTGGTTTTTGAACAATAACACAAGTGCGAAAAGTGGTTTTTCAACACTAACACAAGTGCGAAAAGTGGTTTTTCCACACTAATACAAGTGCAAAAGTAGTTTCCTGCACCAACACAAGTGCGAAAAGTGGTTTTTCAACACTAACACAAGTGCGAAAAGTGGTTTTTCAACACTAACACAATTACGAAAAGTGGGTTTTTCCACACTAATACAAGTGCAAAAGTGGTTTCCTGCACTAACACAAGTGCGAAAAGTGGTTTTTCAACACTAACACAAGTGCGAAAAGTGGTTTTTCAACACTAACACAAGTGCGAAAAGTGGTTTTTCAACACTAACACAAGTGTGAAAAGTGGTTTTTCCACACTAATACAAGTGCAAACGTGGTTTCCTGCACCAACACAAGTGCGAAAAGTGGTTTTTCAACACTAACACAAGTGCGAAAAGTGGTTTTTCTACAATATCACAAGTGCAAAAGTGGTTTCCTGCACCAACACATGTGCGAAAAGTGGTTTTTCAACACTATCACAAGTGCAAAAAGTGTTTTTCCACACTAATACAAGTGCAAAAGTGGTTTCCTGCACCAACACAAGTGCGAAAAGTGGTTTTTCAACACTAACACAAGTGCGAAAAGTGGTTTTTCAACACTATCACAAGTGCAAAAAGTGTTTTTTCCACACTAATACAAGTGCAAAAGTGGTTTCCTGCACCAACACAAGTGCGAAAAGTGGTTTTTCAACACTAATAAAAGTGCAAAAGTGGTTTTTCAACACTAACACAAGTGCGAAAAGTGGTTTTTCAACACTAACACAAGTGCGAAAAGTGGTTTTTCCACACTAATACAAGTGCAAAAGTGGTTTCCTGCACCAACAAAAGTGCGAAAAGTGGTTTTTCAACACTAAAACAAGTGTGAAAAGTGGATTTTCAACACTATCACAAGTGCAAAAAGAGTTTTTTCCACACTAATACAAGTGCGAAAAGTGGTTCTGCAACACCAGCTCAAGTGCAGAAAGTGGTTTTCAATGCCAGCACAAGTGCGGACAGTGGTTCTGCAACACGAGCTCAAGTGTGGAAAGTGGTTTTCAACACCAGCACAAGTGCAGAAAATGGTTTTGCAACACTAACACAAGTGCGAAAAGTTGTTTTTCAACAGTAACACAAGTGCGAAAAGTGGTTTTGCAACACTAACACACGCGTGAAAAGTGGATTTGCAACACTAACACAAGTGAGACAAGTGTTTTTGCAACACTAACACAAGTGCGAAAAGTGGATTTGCAACACTAATACAAGTGAGACAAGTGTTTTTGCAACACTAACACAAGTGCGAAAAGTGGTTTTGCAACACTAACACAATTGAGACAAGTTGTTTTGCAACACTAACACAAGTGCAAAAAGTGGTTTTGAACACTAACAGGAGCGCGAAAAGTGGTTTTCAACACTGGCAGAAGTGCAAAGAGTGGTTTTCAAAGCCAGCACAAGTCCCGAAAGTTGTTTTGCAATATGAGCACATGTTTGAAAAGAGTTATTCAATGCCAGCACAAGTTTGGACAGTGGTTTTGCAAAACTAACACAAGTGCAAAAAGTGGTTTTGAACACTAACAGGAGCGTGAAAAGTGGTTTTCAACACTGGCAGAAGTGCAAAGAGTGGTTTTCAAAGCCAGCACATGTCCCGTACGTTGTTTTGCAATACGAGCACATGTGTGAAAAGTGGTTTTCAATGCCAGCACAAGTGTGGACAGTGGTTTTCAACATCAACCCTTGTGTGAAAAGTGGTTTTCAACGCCAGCATAAGTGTGAAAATTGGTTTTTGCAACACCAACACAAATGCGAATTATGGTTTACAACACCAGCAGGAGTGCAGAGAGTGGTTTGCAACACCAACACAAGTGTGAAAAGAGGTTTTCAACACGAGCACAAGTGCGATAAGTGGTTTTGCAACACTAACCCAATTGCGAAAAGTTGTTTTCAACACCAGCACGAGTGCGGAAAGTTGTTTTCAACACTCGCACAAGTGCAAAAAGTGGTTTTCAAAGCCAGCACAAGTCCCGAAAGTTGTTTTGCAATACGAGCACATGTGTGAAAAGTGGTTTTCAATGCCAGCACAAGTGTGGACAGTGGTTTTGCAACACCAACACAAGTGTAAAAATTGGTTTTCAATGCCAGCACAAGTGCGAAAAGTGGTTCTGCAACACCAGCTCAAGTGCAGAAAGTGGTTTTCAATGCCAGCACAAGTGCGGAAAGTAATTCTGCAACACGAGCTCAAGTGTGGAAAGTGGTTTTCAACACCAGCACAAGTGCAGAAAATGGTTTTGCAACACTAACGCAAGTGCGAAAAGTGGTTTTCAACACTGGCAGAAGTGCAAAGAGTGGTTTTCAATGCCAGCACAAGTGTGCAAAGTGGTTTTGCATCACTAACGCAAGTGCAAATAGTGGTTTTCAATGCCAGCACAACTGTGGAAAGTGGTTCTGCAACACTAACACAAGTGCGGAAGGTGGTTTTCAATGCCAGCACAAGTGCGGAAAGTGGTTCTGCAACACTAGCTCAAGTGCAGAAAGTGGTTTTCAATGCCAGCACAAGTGCGGAAAGTAGTTCTGCAACACTAGCACAAGTGCAGAAAGTGGTATTCAACGCCAGCACAAGTGTGGAAAGTAGTTCTACTAGCTCAAGTGCGGAAAGTGGTTTTGCAACACTAACGAAGTGCGACAAGAGGTTTTCAACGCTAGTACGATTGCGGAAAGTGGTTTTTGCAACAATAACAAAAGTGTGAAAGGTAATTTTGCAACACTAACACAAGTGCGATAATTGGTTTTCAACACTAGCACGAGCACGGAAAGTGGTTTTCCACACCAACACTTGCGCATAAATTGGTTTTCAATGCTAGCACGAGTGCGAAAAGTGGTTTTGCAATTCTAAACCAAATGCAAAAAGTGGTTTTCATCACCAGCACGAGTGCGGAAAGTGGTTTTCAACACGAGCATGAGTGCGGAGAGTGGTTTTCAACACGAACACATGTGTGGCAAGTGGTTTTCAACGTGATCACAAGCCCTACCAGCATGTCCACCTACCTGCGCACCTCCGCCACTGAAGCCGCCACCTGAGCTTACCTGCTCCTCCGACTACCTAACTGGGGAAGGCCCTCCTCTGGCTGCTTACCCCCTCTGTGCCCACCTTGGCATTGGGCAACCCGGGTCCTCTCCTGGGATCCTCGGGCCCCACTCAACACTACAACTAACCGGCTCCCAGAGCCTACCTGCGGTCTCACCTGGCCGACAAACTACCAGTGGCGAAGTGCCCCAATAACCATACGCACCAATTAAGCCACACGCCCAGCCATTCCACATACTCATGCACCCAACAAAACACTTCGTTTCCACTACCCACACCACTTGTGTCAATATCCATACAAATTTTGCCTATACCCTCTACCTGGCTTTACACTACCCACCCCGGGCGTCCGTGAATGGGTTCCACCTCCCCCCATTCATTCCTTCGCACCATGCATTCCACACCTTTTATTTCCACACCAAACATTCCACACCAAATATTCGCACACCAGATATCTTGCACACTATTTTTCTCACACACCTTTTGTGCTCACACGCCAATTTATCTCACACACTACTTTCCATACACCTCAACACAATTCCATTTATCTCAATACAATTCCTCACACACACAGCATCATCTAGCTGACTACTTCCCCTAATACTCGTGCTTCCCCATCGTCACTTTGCACTATGCACTCCCTTTGTTAACATCCACCTAAACTGCCTATGTCCCCACTACAGTACAGGTGTCACTACTTAAATCTTGTCCCTAAGGTCACTCTAAATCCCTAACATTATCCTAGCCCTCCCTCGGCTAGCTTCGGTGCCCCATGGAGGTAACCATTGCTGGCACCCCCATGTGCCTATCACTGCCATCCCCCTAAACTAATGCTCATGTGAGGAATGGTTATTGATGGGCCCAGGTGCCGGGCTGCATCCCTGCGTGGGGCCTCGCGGTCCCACGCACGATGAGCCAACCGGCCACGGTCATCGTACCTCACCCGATAAGGTGCGCGGCTCCGAAAACTCCTACCTCCCCTTGAACCCGGCCGATCGCCCTTGCCGCCATACGGCACCAACCATACAGTGCGGGTGCCGGCACGAATCCTACACGCCGGTCCTTGTGAGACCGACGCAGCACCGATCCCCTCCGGTCCCCCCTGCACACAACTCACTGGGGGCTCACGTTCGCTACTCGCCCCGCTAAGCTCTACCCCGGTCGGTGTCGATGCCTGGGCAGCGTCCTGACCACGCGCTACCCCTCTCCACACTCGCACACCCAGGCGCACATGTGCCCCCCCACACACTTCGTTATCACACACTCCGGTGCACACTCCTCCCACACATACTCCGGTGTGCACTTTTTCCACACACTCAGTTATCGCACACGCTGGTGCACACTCCTCTGACACACCCTCCGGTGTGCACTCTTTTTCCACACAATCAGTCATCGCACACGCCGGTGCACACACTTTTTCCACACACTGAGATGTCGAACACGCCAGTGCACACTCCTCCACACACTCCGGTGTGCATTCTCCCTCACACTCCGTAACACACTCTTTCTCCACGCATTCTGGTATGCACTCTCGCTCCTCACGCTCCGTACCACTCTCCCTTGTACACCGCACAATGGGCCTTCCGCGAACGCCCGGGTCTTGCCTTTCTCCCAAGCGCGCCGAGCACCCGTTCGCGCCAAACACATTCCCGCCCCCATTGCCCCACTCACCCGCCATTCGGGGCTCTACTTCCCCGCCAGCACCTGCAAACTTTTTATTGAGTTAGCAAGCACGGCATCACGGTGAACACACAGACTTTGTGCGCATTCCATCACCTCCTCCCATGATTTATTCACTTTCTCTCCCGTCTCTTCAATTCCAATTGTTTCTTTTTCTACCACAACGATCGTCGGCACCCCTGAAATTTTCTTTTCCAACTCAGCCTTCGTCGGTGCCCCCCAAATTTTTTTCCCAATTCGACAATCGTCGGCTCCTCTACACCCCGCGCCGCGACTCCCATAGCCCCGGTCAACTTGGCTGTCCTCCGCTCAAGCTCGCACCCCACGTGCTCCCCGTATCACATCACCCCGCCGCATACCACCGCGACTTCCTCGCTCAGCTTGCGCCCAATGTCCTCCCCCATTTTTTTATATCCCTCTTTGCCGCTGCTTTCATCTTTTCCAGGTCACACCTGGATTCCTCCCTCTGGACATCCATTTTGTTTTTCATTTCTTTCATTTCCCCGGTGGTTTTGTCCCCCAATTCTTTCATTTCCCAGGTGGCTTTGTCCCCCTGGGCATCCATTCGATTAGCCAATCGATCCCCCATTTTCTTCATTTCGCATTTTGACTCTGCCATGTATGCGCTGATTTGTGCCATAAAAAGGCCCCAGTCCCCTGGCACCGCGGGCTCGGCTCTCGCCGCCACGTGTGAGGTGCCGCCATTTTCTTCCCCTGCTGCCGCACCCTCTTCTGCTTCCTCCACTACCAACTGTCCCTGCTGGTCCTGGGCCATTAATTCCTCCTCATCTATTACTCCCACCGGCATTTGACCGTCTTGGCCAGCCATTGTACGAATATAATTTGATTTTTAAAAACTAAATTTCGTCCACTCGTAATTTAGAGCACGTGAAGCGCATTCTAGGTCCAATTATCCCACTCCCAGACACCAATTTGTTGCGGATCTCTTGAGCCCGTCGACGTACATAAGGGGGTTAAACCCTTTTCCCCCTTCGAGCTTCGAGTCCACGAGGCCAAGTCGCCACTCCCGTAGCGAGCATGTGGAAGGGTATCTGGTCGAGTCCCTATGTACCTTCGATACACATGCCGCCACGTGAACGGGACTGGTCCTCGCACAAGCCACGCTAATCGGATATGCCGAGTGGTTTGTGTGTCACGTGACTTGTGCCGTTAATTCTTATTGAACCAAATTGAGCGGTCTTATTCGTGCAATGCGAAGCCAATGGATTGAAATGACGGGAACGATCAAATGGAAGGAAGAACACAGGTTTATTATTATTTACACAGTTGATCAAGGTGAAGAGAAGAGACACCGAGCAGATACGTAAGCAGTCTTACTTAATCCCCGGACAAGGGCACACTCACTCGCGCAGGGAAAAGGAGGAAGGAAAAGTACGTGCTCCAAACGCGTCCTGGCACCGTTCGCTCCGGCAGCTCACCGGGCGTGGCCCTCAATGTGTTCGCGGCACGTGTGCTGGGAGCGCAGGCAGGGAGATCGTACGTCTGTGGCCCCGGGATGGATCGTCTTTACAAGTGCCATTATCAGGCAGCAGAGTGCAGGGCACAGGGCGGGGAGAGTTCGTGCACAGAGCAATCGACTATAACAAGCAATCGACTGATTTCACTCATGACTCGTAGACTCGTGACTACAACGTCTCTTTCTCAACCACAGCTTCGACTCAGCTCTGGGGCACTGCTCAGCTCTGACTCTGACTCTCACAGATCTCTCACTGGGACTTTGACTCGTCCTCTGCTGCACTGCGGCGGGGGGCCCGGGGCAGGGTTTTATAGCCCCGCCCCCGATTCTTACCCGAATGTTCTGTTGGAGAATGTTGAGAAGACTCAGGAGACTCCAATGAACGAAACAGCTTTTACAAATAAGGATTTATTATAATTAATAGATCACTTGTTTCAATTCAATAAGGAACTACAACAGCTAAACGAATTGGTAATTCAAGTCGATGGTTCTCCTTCTTCAGCCGGTCCTCTGCACAGCGCTGTTCTCATGGACACTCGTTCTTTCCGTTGGACAAGGGTTCTGGTGACAAGTCTGCTTCTCCAAGAAATGTCCACGTTTTTATGGGCACAGAAGTTTTAATCCTCTCTGCGCTAAATACTAATCCTTTCTCCGCAAATGTTACTCAGTCATCCACGCTCGCCTCACCGGCACCAGCTCTCCCCCCCCAGGCATTGACAACCATCCCCTCCTGCTGGGAATTCCTCTAACCCTACATTTGCTTCACAATAGTAAAAGGCCTAGGAATGTGCTCTAGCCCGGGGCCGTGACAAGGCGAACAAAAGATTCCCAGGTTTCCCCCAGGCAACATTAAATAATTCCTTTCCCTGACAATGACTTCGGAACAAACGGACAGGAAACCAGGCCAAAACCACTGCCACAATTGGCCGCCACCGTTTACACCTCCAAGGCCGACAAACCTCGCCTGGCACGTGTTATAACACAAGGACTGCGGGGGTCGGGGACGGGAGAGTGGAGTGATGCCGCAGAGGGCGTGACCTGGGCGAGCCGGCGAGTTGGGAGGCTTTTTATTGGCTGAGGAGTGCGCCAATGTGACGTCATCGGCCAGAGATATGATCGACGGTCAGACGCCATTTTAGGGGAGTTCGTTGAGAGTTGGCACGGAGAGTTGGCACGGAGAGTTGGCACTGAGAGTTGGCACTGAGAGTTGGCACGGAGAGTTGGCACGGAGAGTTGGCACTGAGAGTTGGCACTGAGAGTTGGCACTGGGGAGTTGGCACTGAGAGTTGGCACTGAGGAGTTGGCAGCTGGCACTTGGCACTTGGCAGTTGGCTGCCAGCACTCCCGCGCCAGCACTCCCGCAGAGAGTCGAGTCAAGTGGAGTCATTTGCTTTGTGCAGCCCTGCGTGGGACCTTTGGAGCAAGGGAGCTCGTGGTGTGGGTGTGCCGTTGAACCGACGAGGCCTGGTGGTGCTCGGGGCCGTGGATATTGGAGTGAGGCGTGCCGCGGGACGAAAGGAGCCAGGTGTTGGACGGCGGCCACCAAGACGACAAGGACGAGATAAGGCCGTACCCGCGAATACACTTTGCATAAAACTAAAAGACGTGTTATTTTCGTATTCATCTCCCTCGTATCGTGTTTGAAATCTGTTGTGCGTGGGATCCCAATTTAGGCTTATTAGAGTTACTAGGGCATGCCCGTACTATATATATATCTAAAATTATATCCCCCCCCTCTATTTACATGAAATGGTTTGGTCCATTCGCAAAGCCAAAGCGAACGGCTTGCGAGTACGGTGACAATCCCCCCCCCCCCCTCTATTTACATGAAATGGTTTGGTCCAAAGCGAACGGCTTGCGAGTACGGTGACAATCCCCCCCCTCTATTTACATGAAATGGTTTGGTCCAAAGCGAACGGCTTGCGAGTACGGTGACAATCCCCCCCCCCTCTATTTACATGAAATGGTTTGGTCCAAAGCGAACGGCTTGCGGAGTTTGGTAAAGAAATCGCCATCGCGTGCACAAACGCGCAGGAAAGCGAATGAATCGCAAATTAGTTTTAATTAGTTTTAAAACATAGTTTAACGGCAACATAGTTTTCCAACGTGAAATAAATGAATACGCTCTCAAATGTGCCGTCCGAGGCAGAGTCTGTTCGCCACGTTCGGCACACGTGATAGCTCGCTGCTCTCTGATTGGTTGAATCGTTTTTTGGACATAGCTCGGTAACTACTTCTCCGATTAATATGAAACCTTGAAAAGGCACATCCTCGGGTCCCCAGCAATATACCTGGCAAGTTTAAAGTATATCGGACCCGTGGTTGTCGAGAAACAGCGGTCACAGACATACAGACATACAAACATACAAACATACAAACATACAAACATACACACAGAGATTACTGGAATTATAGATAGATTAAAGCGCGGCATTACGCGCGCTGCTTGCGAGCAAGGAGGAAGCGGACAAGCGGTAACTTATAAGTGTCTTTATTTCAGGAGCTCACTGTAACACTGGCGCGCTCCGGGCTGCGTGCCCGGTGTATATCATGAGGCCACGCCTACCCCTCGGGCGTGGCCACCGCCCACTTGGTGCGTGGAATGATGTCACCACGCCAGTGGGCTTTTGTGTCCGCCACACGCGCCCCCCCAGAATTCCCGCGCACCTGGAGGGCCAGTTTGCGGGGCAGACGAATGACCCGGCCGAAGCGCCCCCTGGCGATCGGCGGCGTCCGGGGTGCAGGCATGCCAGGTGGGATGCCCATGGCTGCCCCTGGGATGGGTGCAGGACCGGGGGGCGGCGTGGCGGCGGGGCTGGGCGGTGCCGGGGGTCCGCCCACAGGGGGGCGGCCCCGACGTGGGGGTCAGGCCACTGGCGGTGGATGGTCCACGTCGAGGTGGGCCGGCTTGAGGCGGTCTACCGAAACGCGGTCAGGAGTACCGCCGATGTCCAGGGTGAAGTGCTTCGCCCCGGTCTCCAGCACGCGGAAAGGCCCGTCGTACGGGGGCCGCAGTGGTGTCCGGTGGGCATCGTGGCGGACGAAGACGTACTCCGCCGTGCGAAGCTCCGAGGCGACGTGCGTCGGTGGGTGCCCGTGGCATGCCGTTGGCACCGGGGCGAACCTCTGGGCGGTCTCTTGCAGAGCGGAGCGCTGCTGTGCCGCGGACCATGGTGCCGTGGAGTCGGGGAGGAACTCGCCCGGCACCCGCAGCGGTTGCCCGAAGACCAACTCCACCGCAGATGCGCGCAGCTCCTCCTTGGGCGCCGTCCGGAGGCCCAGCAGGACCCAGGGGAGCCTGTCGACCCAGCCGCCGTCGCGGAGGGTGGCCCGGAGCGCGGCCTTCAATGAGCGGTGAAATCGCTCACACAGGCCGTTAGCCTGGGGGTGGTAGGCCGTGGTTCGGTGCAGCCGGACCCCGAGCCCCTGCGCGACCGCCCCCCAGAGCTCCGAGGTGAACTGGGGGCCGCGGTCGGACGAGATGTCTGAGGGGGCGCCAAACCGGGCGGCCCAGGTGGCGATGAAAGCCTGCGCGACATCGGCCGCCATTGTCGACGCCAAGGGCACGGCCTCCGGCCACCGGGTGGTGCGGTCCACCATGGTGAGGACGTAGGTGAAACCCCGCGAGGGGGGCAGAGGTCCCACCAGGTCCACGTGGACGTGGTCAAACCGGCGTTCCGGCACCGTGAACGGGGCCAACGGGGCCTGGGTGTGCCGGTGCACCTTGGCGCGCTGGCATGAGAGGCACGTCCTGGCCCAGCCGTGGACGGCCTTCCGGAGGCCATGCCAGACGAACTTGTCGGCGATCAGCCTTTGGGAGGCCCTCGCGCCCGGGTGGGACAGGCCGTGGATGGCGTCAAACACCTGGCGCTGCCAGCCCGCGGGCACGATGGGGCGAGGACGCCCGAGGGAGACGTCGCACAAGAGGGCCGCGTCCGCGCCGTCGAACGCCACCTCGGTGACGCGGAGGCCCGTGACGGCGGTCCGCAAGGCCTGGACGTCGGGGTCAGCGGCCTGGTCCGCTGCCATCCGGGCATAGTCGATGCCGAGGTGG
This sequence comes from Myxine glutinosa, assembly GCF_964187855.1. NCBI lineage: Eukaryota > Metazoa > Chordata > Myxini > Myxiniformes > Myxinidae > Myxine > Myxine glutinosa. The sequence goes on along the minus strand of NC_136273.1, from coordinate 48,422,082 downwards.
ACTGCGTGGGCGACGGCCCGGGAAAGGCAATCTGCCACCGGGTTGTCCTTCCCCGCGATGTGCTGGATGTCCGTCGTGTACTCGGACACGGCCGAGAGGTGACGCTGCTGCCGGGCCGACCACGGCTCGGTGACCTTGTCCATCGCAAAGATCAGCGGCTTGTGGTCGACGAAGGCAGTGAACGCACGGCCCTCGAGCAGATGGCGGAAGTGCCTGACCGCCAAGTGAAGCCCGAGCAACTCGCGGTCGAAGGTACTGTAACGGCGTTCGGGCGGGCGAAGCTGCCGGCTAAAGAACGCCAGCGGTTGCCAAGCTCCACGCACCCATTGCTCGTGCACCGCGCCCACCGCGTAGTCCGAGGCATCGGTGGTGAGGGCGATCGGTGCATCGGGCGCCGGGTGCGCGAGCATGGTGGCGTTAGCCAAGGCGAGCTTCGCGCCCGTGAACGCCGTGTCCATCTGCTCGGTTCAGGTAACGTCGCCTTTGCCCGGCTTACCTCGGAGAGCTTCGTGCAGGGGGCGCAGGAGCTGGGCGATACGGGGCAGGAACCGATGGTAAAAGTTCACCATGCCCAGGAACTCCTGCAGCCCTCTGATCGTGCGGGGGCGTGGAAACCCCTTCACCGCCTCCACCTTGGCCGGCAGGGGGACGGCTCCGTGCCTGGTGACACGGTGCCCCAGAAAATCGATTATGGTGGCGCCGAACCGGCACTTTGCGGGGTTCACAATCAGGCCATGCTGGCCCAGGCATTCGAAGAGCGTGCGGAGGTGGCGTAGGTGCTCTTCGCGGGACGCGCTGGCGACGAGGATATCGTCCAGGTAGACGTAGACAAAATCCAAGTCACGCAGGACGCTGTCCATCAGTCGCTGGAACGCCTGAGCCGCATTCTTCAGACCGAAGGGCATGCACAGGAACTCGAAGAGTCCGAATGGCGTGATGACCGCCGTCTTCGGGACGTCCTCCGGCCTGACGGGGACCTGATGGTAGCCGCGTATGAGGTCCACCTTCGAGAAGAAGGACATGCCCGCCAAACGGGCGGAAAAGTCCTGAATGTGGGGGACGGGGTAGCGGTCGGGAGTCGTGGCATCATTGAGATGGCGATAGTCCCCGCACGGTCGCCATCCCCCGCCGGGCTTCGGCACGATGTGCAGCGGCGACGCCCAAGCACTCTCTGAGCGCCGAACGATGCCGAGTCGCTCCAGGGTAGCGAACGCCGCTTTTGCCACCGCCAGCTTCGTCGGCTCGAGGCGGCGTGCCCGGGCGTAGACCGGTGGCCCGACGGTGGGGATGTGATGGGCCACCCCGTGCTTGATGGCCCCCGCCGAGAAGGTGGGCCGCGTGAGGGCCGGGAAGCCGGCGAGGACGTGGGTGAATGCGTCTGCTGCCGGAAGTGTACAGACCAATGTGGCCGGAACCGAACCGTTCGGCAAGCCTCTTGGCAAGCCGCTCGTTGAGCTGGGCAATGCACAAGCGAGCGAGCTGAACGTCTCGGCCTGGACAAGACGTCTGCGCTTGACGTCGACCAGGAGCCCATTAGCGCACAGGAAGTCCGTGCCAAGCAGTGCCATGGGCACGTCGGCGGTGACGAACGTCCATCGGAAAACCTGCCCTCCGAACCGCAGAGAGAGGCAGCGTTTTCCGTACGTACGGATGGGCGTCCCGTTCGCGGCAAGCAGCGCGGGGCCCCCACCCGCGGCGTGCTTGTCTGATGTGCCGGCGGGAACGACACTCACCTGCGCTCCTGTGTCGCACAGGTAACGGCGCCCGGAGAAGGTGTCCGTTATGAACAGCAGGCTGCTCGAACGGCCGGCGCTCATCGCCACTATTGAGCGCCGGCCCAGGCGTTTCCCGACCTGTTGAAGGAGCATGGCGGATGACACTGCCGAGCTTCGTGGCCGAACTTGGCGTGGAACCAGCACCAGGTGGTGGAGCTGGAGGAGCGCGGCTGGCTCCGCCAGGCCGGTGGAGTTGGCGGGTTTCCCCGCGGTGGCGGTTTTCGCCGCGGCGGTGGGCGGGGCGTGGCGGCGGTCACGAGGTGCGTATCAGCATGCTGCGTATGCTGTATAAGCTGATGCTGTGGATCAGCAGCATCAGCAGCAGCATCAGCAGCATCAGCCACGAGGGCCGTGACGGCCACGCCGACTCTCGCCCGCGTGTCCGAAGCGGCGAAGTACTTGTCCGCCTCGGCTGCCAATGCTCGGGGTTCCGTTAGCCCGGTCCCGGCCAACGCGAGGTGAACCTGCGCTGGAAGTTGGCGACGGAAAAGCGCCCGGAATAGAGAACCGGGGGCTTCGTCGCCCAACAGTGACAGCATATGGTCCATTCGGACCGACGGGCGCGTGTCACCGAGCTCGGGGAGATCCAGGAGGCGGTCGGCCCGTGCGTCGTCCGTGAGGCCGAACGTGGCTAGGAGTAGCCGCTTGAGTGCCTCGTACTTGTGGCCGTCCGGTGGGTGGTGAAGGACGGACACAACTCGAGCGGCCGTGCCGGGCCCGAGGGAGGCGACGACGTGGCAATAGCGCGTGTCATCGCCGGTGAGGCGCCGAAGCTGAAATTGGGCTTCGGCCTGGACGAACCAGACTTCGGCCTGAGCCTCCCAAAATTCGGGAAGTTTGATGAAGTCGGCCATGGCAGTGGCGTTGCGTGTGGAAGGATCGCTCCGGCAGATCCAACGTCAAGGGGGTCACCAGTAAAGCGCGCTGCTTGCGAGCAAGGAGGAAGCGGACAAGCGGTAACTTATAAGCGTCTTTATTTCAGGAGCTCACTGTAACACTGGCGCGCTCCGGGCTGCGCGCCCGGTGTATATCATGAGGCCATGCCTACCCCTCGGGCGTGGCCACCGCCCACTTGGTGCGCGGAATGATGTCACCACGCCAGTGGGCTTTTGTGTCCGCCACATTATTAGTATTACCGGCGCGTGCTTTTTTCACTGTTATTACTTTTCAATAATAAATCCTTATATTATTTTCTATATATATCTGAACGCAGTTTCCTGTTGGATTTTAATAGATAAGGCTGCGGAGCTTGCTGTGTCCGCCATTCCGCGCGTTTAACTTTGTGTTGATTTGGAATCCGCCATTGAGTTTTCGCCTCGGGAGTGTAAAGCTTTTTGGATGGGGGAAGATCAGAGATGGTGGTGAACAGCTGTTTTAAAGACCTGGAGGGTGGAGTGGGATTGAAGAGAGTGAGGGAGTTTGTTCCAGAGGCGGGAGAAAAGAGGAATGGAGTGAAGGTGAGCAGAGAGTCTTGATTTTGGCAGTTTAACCATAAGAGGGTTGCAGCCAGATCTTGTGCGACCTGTAGGAATATTTGCGGGACAGAGCCCAGAGGGAGCTGGGGGGGCAAGGCCAGAGAGGACTCGGTAGAAGACGGAAAGACCACCATCCTGCCTGCGGTGAGTGAGTGAGAGGCCTTTGGAGTTAGCTTCATCGCGGGAGATTCCAATGATTCTGAATGCTTTGGTTTCAACAGCGTGAAGACAAGCTAGGTGTGAGGCAGGAGCACCAGCTCAGAGGGGAGAGCAGTATTCCATTGAGCTGCGGATGAAAGTCTTGAATGTGGTGAGGAGCTCAGGTGTGCCAAGGAAGGACTTCGCACGACGGAGGATGCCCAGTCGGCGACTGGCTTTGGAGGCCAGATTTGAAATGTAGTTTTCCCAGGAAAGATCATGGCAGATAGTGAAACCCAAAAGCTTGAGTGACAGAACTTCTTGGAGAGGATTATTCAGAAAGTGGATGGGAGGGTTGTCCAGTCGGTCTTTTCGGAGAGACATCGTAAGAGTGTGAGATTTGTCAGGATTGAAAGACATGTTCCACTTGTTTGCCCAGTCTGTTATTTTGTCCAGGTCTGCAGAGAGTGAGGAGGCTGCAGACTGCCGATCTGAGGGATGAAGAATGGAGTGACAGAGAGTAGAGTCATCAGCAAAGAGATAGAGAGGATTTTCAAGAGAGTCAGAGAGATCATTGATGAAGACCAGAAAAAGCACAGGGCCCAGAACACTGCCTTGGGGAACTCCAGCCTGAACAGGAAGAGGAGATGAGAGAAACCCATTCAGGGCCACACGTTGACTACGACTAGAGAGGAAGTCCGCCAGCCATGCGTGGAGATTTCCATGGATACCAAAAGAGGAGAGTTTGGTGAGCAGAGCGGGGTGCCAGGCCGTATCGAAGGCACGTGATATGTCAAGGGAGACTGCTCTAATTTCCTGTTTGGCATTTCCTGTTTGGCATTGAGGACCTCCATCCATTGTTGAGAAAGCAGAAGCAGCATGTCCAGAGTAGAGTGACCAGGTCTGAAACCAAATTGATGATCAGAGATCAAGCCATTGGAAAAGAGGAAAGATTTCATATCTGAAGCAATGATGGATTCCATGACTTTGCTGATAATTGGGAGAAGGCTGATGACTGGTCACAATTGGTATTCACAATTGGCCACAATTGGTATTCCCAGAGGAGATCTGTGTGACAAGGTTACGGCCTGACATTCATTTGGTCAGGTGCAACAAGACAGGTCATCTTAGGGGAATTGTCGGTACCTTGGGAAGAGAACATGGAGGAGGTGCACGAGAGGAAGAGAGGAAAGTACACTGAGCTGGAGGCAGAGTGCCGGGAGAAGGGTTGGCGAGTTTCGTGTCAGCCATTTGAGGTGGGGTGTAGAGGGATATATTGGCAATTCCTTTTCTGCATTTCTTGCTCGGCTGGGAGTGTGTGGGACAGAAAGAAGGAGGATGTGTGACAAGGTGGCCCAGGTTGCCTTGAAAGGCTCATTTTGAATATGGAGGAAGTTTATGGAGGCATGTCGAACGGTGTAGGTTGGTTGTGTTTTTTGTTTTGTTTTGTTTTTTGTTACGATTATTATTTCTTGTTTTGTGTATATGAGTGAGTGGGTGAGGGTGTGTGTTTTTGTATGAATAAATTTTGCATGAGTGTGTGTTTTTCTATGTTGAGTGGTGTTTGTTGTAAGGGTAGGTGGTTGGTTGGTGTTGTGTGTGTATGTGTGTGTATAGGTGTGTATGTGTGTGTATGAATGATCTGGTGTGTTTTTTTGGTGAGTGGTGAAGGGTATAAAGGTGGGTGTTTGAGTGTTCCACCATGTTTGTTTGGTGCTGTGGATTCTGGAAGTGGTGGCTCCTCCTGCGACCTGTAACCTATGAACAAAGCGACCCCGGACAATGGGTGGAGAAGAAGCGTTGGAGGAGGGGCCAGGACAAAGGGAAAGCTCCTCTGGGCAAAGCCCCACAGGGGAAGACCGCAAGAACGTCAAAGACAAAAACCCCTGTGGGGCGCAGAGCCCCCCGTGCATCAAGTGACCCATCCGGGCCTGGGGGATCGCCTGCTTGTGGTAGGGATGGGGTACAGTCGGGGTTGGCCGCAGCAGGTCTCCGGGGGAGGGCCCAAATGCAGTCTTCCCCTGAACGCTCATGTTCCCGTTCCCCCGTGAGTCGTTCTCCACCCGTTGACCTCACCCCTCCTCCAGGGGCAGCTGTGGCCATGGGCCTCAAGGAGGGTTTGCTCGCGGAGGACTGGTGGATTTCTTCCCCGGAAAGCGGGCGAGGGGGGGTAATTTCTTTGACCCCTGAGGAGAAGGACTTCGCCCTGCTACCCGAGGAGAATGTCTGCATAGACGGAGTCTGGCTCCCGGGCACCCTCGTGGCTCCCGGCTGCGGGAAGAACCGCAGGAGGAGGAAGAATGGTAGCCCGTCGTGTCTTGGCAAGGAGGGAGGAGCTTCATAAGTCCTATGAACCCGCTTTCGTGGTTTGCACTAGGGTTGGTGATTATTACACTAACACCTATGAGCTTTAAATTAACGTGTTTAAACGTACGGGGCGTCCGTACCACGGTCCGGAGGATCGCTATTTTTGAAGAACTGTGCAATTTCGAATGGGATGTCTGCCTGTTGCAGGAATGCCATATTCCACATGGTGAGTATGGATACCTCCGTGCAAATTAGTGGTACGGAGAGTCGTATTGGTCCGGAAGCAACACTAACAGGGCGGCAGGATTAGGGTTCCTTATTAAGAGCCCGAATGTCGAGGTCCTTAGTTTAGAAGAAATTATTCCGGGGCGATTGGCCGCGCTCAGGGTGGTGGTGTCCTCGACCCCACTGACCTTGGTCAATGTGAACGCCCCAACGATGGTGGGAGAAAGAGTGGAGCTCCTGCGCCAGTTGGGGCCCCTCCTCTCCACCTCTGGCCCCGTGATCGTCGGGGGAGATTTTAATATAAGTTTGGACAGGTTTCCCCTGGAGCCATCGGCGCGGGCCCTTAAAGGGCAAGCCCTTTTCAGGATTTTCAGTTGAGGGACACGGGTGCAGAAAGGAATGAGGTCACCCGGACCGATGCGGCTGGTACCAGTCGGGCTAGGATTGATTACATCCTTTTGACACCAAATTTTGGCGACCCGGACCTGGTACGGCACGCGGTGGCATTTTCAGATCACTGTCGTTTGTCTCTGGGTATTGAATTAAATGGGGTGCGTCCCCGGCGCTCTGAACTCTGGAAGCTTAACTGTCGCCTTTTTCAGGATGACAGTTTAGTGCATTCCTACGTTCGGAAGTATAGGGAGTGGGAAACGGTCAGGTGCCTCTTCCCTACCTCGGCAGTCTTGTGGGAGGAGGTGAAACGTAGGACCATAGGGTTTTTCCATACGGCCGGGCGAATGAGGGCCGCGGGGAAACGAGAGCGTTTGAAGCGCATGCAGGCGTACCTCCAGCGCTTGCATAAGAAACTTTGCGAAGGGAGGGACGTGTCAGAAAAATCCGCCGGGTGAAGGGGAGGATTTTTGGCCTCCTCGAAGCCAGGGCGAGGGCCGTCATCTTCTGGAGCAAGGTGCAGGCATTGGATGGGAACGAAAGGTGTACCAGATTTTTCTTCCAATGATGTGCCAGGCAGAGGGGCAGTTTGGCCCAGGTTAATGTGGGGCGAGGCCGTGTTTCGGATCCGGACCAAATTACTGAAGAAGTGGAGGACTATTACTCCAGGCTTTTTGAAAAACGACCGGTTGACCAAATCCAGATGGCCGACGTTCTCGGCCATTTGAGGAATCATTTGAGCCCCGAACAGCGGGAGCGGTTGGAGGAGCCGGTGAGCCTGGAGGAATTGACCTCCGCTGTTAGGGATTTGGCCGCGAATAAAACCCCGGGCGACGATGGCCTGCCCGTGGAGTTTTATCGCCACCTTTGGCACATCCTTGGTGAGGACTATCTGCAGGTAGTGACGAGCTTGCCACCTCTGCAAGGTTTCCAGATTCGATGCGCCGGGGCGTGGTAAACCTCATGCACAAGAAGGGTGATCGGGAGGATCTGTCCAACTGGTGCCCGATCACTTTGTTGAATGTCGACTACAAGATACTAACAAAGGTGCTGTCTAAGAGGGTGCACGGTGTCATGGTGGACCTCATGCACCTGGGTCAGACTTGTGCTGTTCCGGGACGCAGAATGTCGGACAGCCTGGGCCTGGTTTGAGAGGCAATCCAGCTAGCAGAGGAGAGAGGCCTCACACTGAGCATCATCAGTTTGTACCAGGAGAAGGCTTTCGACAAAGTGTCACATGAATACATGATGGCCGTTTTGGACCGTTTTGGCTTTGGGCCAAATTTGATGCATTGGGTGGACCTTATGTATAGGGACGTTGAAGCCCGTGTTTTGGTCAATGGATACATCTTGGGAGCCTTCCCAGTCGCTTCTGGGGTCAGGCAGGGCTGCCCAATGTCACCAGTCCTTTTTGTCCTTTGCATTGAACTGTTTGCTTGTGCACTGCGAGCGGACCCATCCTTCCCTGGGTTGTGGATTCCCGGAACCCATGGGGAGTGCCTAAAGGTGAGTCTGTACATGGACGACGTGTCGGTGTTTGTCACTAATGCAGTCGCCATGTGCAGACTGGTGGGTCTCTGCGAGCGTTTTGGGTTGGCCTCCTCTTCTAAAATAAATCCTCAGAAGAGAGGTCATGCACTTTGGTCGGCACAGAACGGGCTCCGGCCCCCCTTGCCCGTACACGGAGCGGAGAGATCGATTAAAGATCCTCGGGGTCTGCTTTGACCCAGGCGGCGTGGCCGCTGAGAAGTGGCAAATGGTCATTGGGGAAATGGAATTGGAAGTCGCTTCTTGGCAGTCTTGTCGCCTTACCATGGAGGGGCGAAATTTAGTGATCAAGAATGCTTTGATTGGTAAGTTGTTGTATTTGGCTAGAATCTCCCCACCTCCTCCTGCGGTGGGACGGGCTCTGGAGAGATTAATTTTCACTTTCTTCTGGGGTACCCGAGCAGAGCGCAGGAGTCGGAGGCTTGTGAAGATGAGCCCGTCCTTGGGTGGGAAGGGTGTCCCCTGCCTGGTGTTTGTATGTATGTATGCGTTTGCGTGTACTCTCATGGAGTTATTTGTGTCAGAAGACCCGGGTCGCCAGCTGGCTCGGGATTTTTTGTTCTTTTTTCTGGGGCTGTCCGTCGCGCGGTTGGAAGGGCGGTCCCTCTCGGCCTTTTTCTGGGTCATGTCCGGGGCATTTCCAGATGTTTGAGGGGTTCGCCAAGGAGCAGAGCCTGTTGACCTGTTGGCCCATCGGTTGGCAGTTGTGGCAGGTCCTGGATCACTTGCGCCCAAGGGAGGTGCTGCGGGAGGTGCGTATCCTTCGCGGAAGCCCTCTCACAGAATGTACGGCGAGAAAGGTTTGGGAGAACGTTTCGGCTCGCTGTCTCCCCAATTACCAGAAGAATGTCGCGTGGCAAGCCACCCATGAGTGTCTTCCGGTCCGGGTGTTTCGGTTCCAGAGGGACCTGAACGTGTCGGTCCAGTGTCCCCGACCCCGATGCACAGGGGACGAAACCGTCAGGCATGTCGTTTGGGACTGCTCTGTCGCCGAGGGGGTCTGGTCGCTTGCGGCTGGCCTCCTCGAATGCTATGTGTCTTGGCTGGTGATGGTCAGACGGGACGTCTTTGTGTTCAGTGGGCTCCTACCACAACCAGTGCCTGGCCGCAAGTAGAGGCAG